>NC_136985.1:10834320-10964320 GCF_032717465.1 Coenobita brevimanus
AGATGGCAACATTACAAATGACCCGCGTGGTAAAGTGAATATCCTTGCCCGTACATTTGCCAGAAATTCTGCCATAGAGGAAGTCAGCCAGAACGTCACGGTGCATGAACTTGACTCTTCCGAAATTGTTCCACTTAAAATAAAGACAAGATACGTAAAGTCCGTCCTAGACAATTTACCAGCCAACAAAACTCCAGACCCAAATGGAATTCCTCCACCTGTTTTGAAAAAGTGTTCCCCAGACTGCTTCTGTTCTAGCTAATTTATTCAAACCATGCATACATACTTCTTCATTCCCTAATTCATGGAAAGACGCCAATATCCACCCAATTCCAAAGAAAGGAAGTCCCTCTGATTCCTCTGATTACAGACAAATAGCTATCACATCTTCTCTTGGTAAAGTATTTATATTTGTAATTAATAAGCTCATAATTAAACACCTTGAATCCAACAACTTAATTAGTGATAGACAATATGGTGTTTGCGACGAAATAATCTGCCATTGATCTACTCAATCTCCTGATTCATACCATCCATCAGTATATTGACCAACATCGAGAAACTCATCCAGTAGCCCTTGATACTTCTAAAGCTTTCGACAGAGTGTAGCACCGTTCCCTGCTATCCAAACTCCCTTCCTATGGACTAACGTCTTTTGTTCCTCTGCTTTCCTCATATCTCAGCAACAGAAAAATAATAGTAAAAATAGACGATGTACATTCCAATTTCCACTCAGTTAATGCCAGCGTGCCACAAGGGTCAGCTCTGGCACCAACCCTTCTCCTAGTTCATATTAATGATCTCAATAATCACCCACAATCCCATCTATTCATATGCAGATGACGCAACACTTCAAAGTTCTTTAACACTCAAACACCCATTTCCAAAGTTTAACATCTCAAATTCACAACTCAGTAAAGCAATATCCATAATCAAGACTTTTCTAGGATCACTGAATAGGGACAAAATAACCTCGTCTCATTTAATGCTAGTAGAGCCAGTTATAATTTACTAACAGACATATTGCCCTATTCGTATATTACCTTCAATGCTATTAATATTCTCATCCCCAAAAGGATTGAAATTCTCGGTGCTTCACTAAACAATGCCCTCAGCTGGACCTCTCGTGTCAGATCACTTGCTAAAGCTGCCTCAGAGAAACTTTGATTATTTACTCACCTTCTTCACTGACGAGCAGTTAGCTATAATTTATAAGAGTCATGTGTGCTCTCAGCTAGCATATTGCTCACGGTTGTGGAATGGATGGGGAGAGGTTGCACTAAAACAACTAGACAAAATTTAGCACAAAACTGTTGGAATTATTAAAAACCCTGCCATTATAAATAAACTACCTCCCCTACAAGTAAGAAGAAATGTTGCCTCCCTTCCATTATTTTATACATACTTTTATGGCAAATGTTCAGAAGAACTTGCGTCCATTGTGCCACCTCTCCATGCCTTCCCTCGTGCTACACGGGCATCTGGTAGCTCTCATGACTGGACTGCCACACAGCCATATTGCAGAATTACTGCCTGTCAGAATTCTTTCATTCCCCGAACTGCATCTCTCTGGAACTCGCTTCCCCGGAGTTGCTTCCCGCCAAACTTCAACCTACAGCTGTTCAAGTCCAACTGTTACATATTTTTTTATGGAGGACGCCAGTATTCTGATGTATGAATTATTTTTTTAATTCATATGTTTTTCCTTCATCTATTCTGTTATTTAAAAAAATAATACTGCCATGCAGCGACTTTTTTACTTCCATGTTCGCTTTCCTGTTCCTTATCACAGTTTTCAAGGAACCAGCAAACTTTCTTCCTTGTTGGACCTTTTCAAGCACTTCACCCCATATATTTCCATCCTTACTCATAACACTACCCAAGTACTTAAATGCACTTACACTTTCCATTTCCTCCTCGTCCAGTCTCACCGTACATTTACTGGCTTCATTTCTCTAGAAGACTATAACTTTTCTCTTCCCTACACTCACCTTTAGATTCCGTTTCTTACACACTCGCCCAAACTCATTTACCAAGCCTTCCAGCTCCCCTTCATCTTCACTTAACAATACAGCATCATCTGCAAACAAGAGTACAGGGACTTTCCAAACACTGCCCTCTATCACCTCGGTTGCTTCAACACCCACTGCCCTACCTTTTACCTCTTTTATAACCCCATCCATATACAGACTGAACAACCATGGGGACTAACCCCATCCATATACAGACTGAACAACCATGGGGACTAACCCCATCCATATACAGACTGAACAACCATGGGGACTAACCCCATCCATATACAGACTGAACAACCATGGGGACATGACACATCCCTGTTTCAATCCAACATTCAAACAGAAAAAATTTTCTCAGTTCACTATCCACACACACTGCAGCCTTAGCCGCCTCATACATAATGTTCGCGGCTTTCAACAGCTTCCCATATACTTCATAATTATATTCTCAATACTTTGCACATGCCTTGTCTATCCACCCTGTCCTATGCTTTCTTCAAATCCATGAAGGCCGCATGCAACCTCTTTCCCTTCTCCAGAAACTTTTCCACTAAAGACCTAAGAATGAATATCTGATCGATAGTAAAGAATATATATTGCTGTTTTCATTCAACATATCCCTAAACATTTAGTTGGGGTGCATATTTACGGTATAAATGAGTAATGATTGGCTTCAGATTGTTGCTTCTCACTCCCAACCCCCACTACAGCCGCCATTGTCATGTAAGTGTTAGGCTACTTCACACTTGTTCATTTCTTGAAAGCACAACTTGGCATTGTTAATTTAATCTGCATTCTTACAGTTTTATTATGGTCTGTCTTTTTTGACGACAAAAGATCTTAACCGTTCCTAATAAAATGAACCCTAAAATAATGAATAATACATCATACATTCACTGCAATCAGTGCTTGAAGGTGCAGTGGATTAACCGCGACTAAATGGAGAGGTGAGAGTGTTAGAGAATGGCAATATGGATGGAGTATATGCGAGGGAATGGGTGAGAATGAGAGGGCCAAAGAACTGTGTATTGTTATGTGCAAGAGATGGAAGGAGAATATAAGACAGTGTGGAGCAGTTGGCTCAAGGATTGTGTGGGAAAGATTGAAAGTTGAACAACAAATATGGGCGATTGTGTGTGTGTGTGTGTGTGTGTGTGTGTGTGTGTGTGTGTGTGTGTGTGTGTGTGTGTGTGTGTGTGTGTGTGTGTGTGTGTGTGTGTGTGTGTGTGTGTGTGTGTGTGTGTGTGTGTGTGTGTGTGTGCCAACGCAAGATCGTGCAAGTAGAATGAAAGAAGAGTTCTGGACAAAGGTGAAAGCGTGTATGGAAAAGTTTGAAAGGAATGAGAGAGTGATTTTGATTGGAGATATGAATGGAAAAGTAGGGAATGTGAAGGTGCATGGAGTAGTTGGTGAGTGGGGTATGCCTGCAGAAGTGGATGAGAGTGGCAGTGCTCTAGTGGACACTTATGCAGGGAGGGGGTTGGTGATAGCCGATATCCTCTTTACACACAAAATGATTCACAGGTATACATGGCGAGTGATGAGATGGGTGAGTGATGAACTGAATGAATAGAAGGCAATGATTGATCATGTGTACATGTGGATGATAGAATGAGAAGGTGTGTAATGAATGCAAGAGCATATAGAGATTGGGGGAGTGGACGTTCGGACCACCACACGGTGGTGGTGAAAGTCAAGGTTCAAATGAAGTGGAGAAATAGAAGGGAAGGATAGGAGGAAGTAGTTCATACAAGGAGGGTAGAAAGATTGCAGGAACATGGAAAGAAAGGCAGAATATTAAAAAGAAGTCAAGGAAGGACTGAGTAAATATGATTTGCAGCAAATGGAGGACGTGGAAGGTGTGTGCAAGATATTCACAAAAGAAATCTGTGTACCATGTGAAGTGGTGTGTGGGGTGAAGAGAAGATGAAAGGGGGTACAAGAAACATCATGGTGGAATGAAGAGGTGAGGCAGGCTATGGCGCAAAAGAAGAAAGGATATAGCGAGCTCATGAGAAACAGGGGCGTGAAGGAAGTTGAGAAAAGGAAAAGAGAGTTTCAAGTTGAGAGGAAGAGAGAGGTGAAAAGATTAATAAGAGTAAGAAGTGAGTGGATGAGGAATTTGGAAGGAATCTGAGTGAAAAGAGTAAGAAAATGTTCTAGAAAGAGATAAACAGAGTTAGACAGCATTATATACAAGTTAGTTTTTTTATACAAGAAAGAAGGAATCAAAGGCCAGGGCCCCTAAACCATTTCATCCAATAAAAAAACAAAAACAACACAAAAGAGAGCCAAACTCAAAATCCGTTCATATCGAGATGCCTAGACACACTGTGTTTGAAAGATGGCAGATCATAGGAAGTAAGAAATAGAGACAGAGGGAGACTGTTCCAGAGTTGACCTGTTGCATAAATCAAAAACTGGGAGTAACGGTTAACTCTTGCATTAGAGAGTTGGACATAAAGGGATGAGAGTTTCTTGCTAGATGGGTGCTATGTGCCCGTCATAGAGGTGGCGGGACGCAAGCAAACAGTTCAGAGGAGCAGTGACCATTGAAGTAGCGATAGAAAAGAGATAAAGATGCAACAGTGCGGGGAAGAGACAGAGGTTTAAGGGAGCCAGTAAGAGAAGGGGAGTTGATGAGACGAAAGACCTTTGATTTCACCCTATTGAGAAGAGCTATATGTGGGGAGCCTCCCCACACGTGAGAGTTGTACTATAAATAGGGGCGAATATAACCCGTGTATAAAGTCAACAACTGTTCAGGGGTAAAGAAGGTACAGAGTCGGCTTAATACACCTAATTTCTTGGAAGCAGATTTTGCATTCAAGTACTTGGGTAGTGTGATTAGTAAGGATGGAACTTTGGGGGATGAAGTGCGTGAAAGGGTACAGCAGGGAAGGAATGTTGTTGGTTCACTGAAAGCAGTGATGAGAAATAGGGAGGTGAGTATGGAAGTTAAGAAGTCACTGCATGATAGTATTGTGATCCCTACCCTGACGTATGGAAGCAAGACGTGGACCTTGCAAGAGGGGATCAAGTCAAGAGTGAGAGCAGTGGAAATGAGTTAGTTGAGAGGAGCATGTGGAGTGACATGGAGGGACAGGTTGACGAATGAAGAAGTAAAGGAACGTTGTGGGGTGGATGTGGATGTGGTTGAGAAAATTAGGAGAAATACACTGAGATGGTTTGGATATGTGGAGAGAATGAAGAATGAAAGATTGACTGTATGTAAGTGAGGTGGAGGGAGGGGTAGACCGAGAATGAGGTGGAGGGATGGAGTTGAGAGGTATATGAGGGAGGGGGGGAGTGAGTTGGGGGGAGGGTAGTCAAATGGTGGGTGACAGAGCGACTTGGAGGCATTTTGTCTGCAGCCCCCCTTTGCGGGATTAGGGCGTTAGGCTATAGATAAATAGATACATAGACAGATTTTACAAGAGATGAAATATGATCTTTCCAAGATAAGTCCCGAGTGAATGAAACCCCAAGCATGTTCAAGGATGATGCAGGATTGAGCTGGATATTATTAAACATTAGTGGGTACTCCTGTGAAAGAGTGTGTCGGATTTATAGGTGTAAAAACTGAGTTTTTGATCCATTAAAAAGAACAAGATTATTTTTACCCCCGTCAGACATTAGGTTTGCCATAGCCTCATCCCTTGTCTGCTGGAGCAACTGCTGAGATGGACGTTGTGGGAACCAAATGGAAAGGTGAAGGGTGGACTCATCAGCGCATGAGTGGATAGGGTTAGATGTACAGCTTAGGTCATTGATGAATAGAAGAAAGAGAGTTGGTGATAGGACAAAGCCCTGAGGAACACTACTGTTGATAGATCTAGGAAATGAACGATGGCAGTCTACAACATCAGAACGACCAGAAAGGAAGCTAGCGATGAAGGCACAGATAAAAGGATAGAAATAGTAAAAGAGCGGTTTGGAAATTAAAGATTTATGCCAGACTCGATCGAAAGCCTTTGAGATGTCAAGTGCAATGGCAAAGCTTTCGTCAAAGTCCGAAAGGAGGATGACCAGGAGACTGAGAGTAGGTGACAAGATCGCCAGTGGAGCGTTCCTGACGGAAACAGTACTGATCATCAGAAAGAAGGTTGTGATAGGAAAGATGCTGTAAAACTTTTGTTAAAAATTGACTCGAAAACTTTTGAGACACAGGATGTTAAAGCAATTAGTCGATAGTTAGGGGATTGGGAATAGTCACCCAACTTTGGGACGTACTGAATGACAGCAAACTTCCAGCAAGAAGGAAAGGTACAAGTTGACAGTAAGCATAAAAACACAGTTCTTGAGGACAACAGGAGGGACTCCATCAGGCCCATATGCCTTGTTAGTATTAAGGCCAGTGATGGCAGAAACTACATCAGCTGAGAAATTTTAATGTCAGCCATGAGGAAGTCAGAGGGGGAAAGTGATGGAGGAAGAGCACTGGAATCATCTAAGGTGGAAATGGAGGAGAAAGTCTGAGCAAAGAGATCTGCTTTATCACTAGACAAAATAGCTACAGAGCCATCAGAATAGAAAAGAGGAGAGAAGGATGATGAGGTAAAGTTGTTAGAAAGGTTTTTGGCAAGGTGACAGAAGGAGCAGGAAGAATTCGAGTTGGAGAGTTGAGAGCATTTAGTACAGATGAAATTATTTTTAGCAGAGCGAAGGACAGACTTAGCATGATTCCGGGCAGAAACACAAGGAAGATGTGGTTCAGGGGTGGCGTGGTTCTGGTACCTTTTATAGGCCCTCTCCTTGTTGCAGACAGCATTAAAACAAGAGTGATTAAACAAAGGGTTTCTTGCATTAGTCAAAGGATATGAGAAAGGAGTGTATGCTTCCATGCCCGAAAGAATAACTTCCATAATGTGCAGTGCACACTCACATGGCTCTCGGCCTTGGAAGCAATAATCATTCCAAGGAAAATCGCAGAAGTACTGCCTGAGGGCCTTCCGATCCGCAGCTCCAAAGTGCCACAGTCGACATTTCTTTTGAGGATCCACAGGACGTACCGGAGTGATAGGACAGGTTAAGGTAATTAGGTTGTGATCAGAGGAGCCCAACAGGGAGGAAAGATTAACAGTATAAGCAGAAGGATTAGTTGTAAGAAAGAGGTCAAGTATGTTGGAGCTCTCTCCAAGGTGGTCAAGGATATGGGTAGGGTGCTGTACAAGCTGCTCTAAGTCATTGAGGATGGAAAAGATGTAGGCTTGTTCACCAGGTGAATCAGTGAAAAGAGAGGAGAGCCGAAGGTGGTTGTGAACATTGAAATATCCTAGAATGGAGATTTCAGAGAAAGGAGAAATGGATAGAATGTGTTCCATCATAGAAGTAAGATAGTCGAAGAATTTTTGATAGTCAGTAGAATTAGGGGATAAGTAAACAGCGCAGATATATTTAGTGAATGACAAGAAAGCCAATACCAGAGTGTATAGAATTCAGATGAATCAAGGTCAGGAACATGAGAGCAAGATAAATCGTTGCGTACATAAACACAACAACACCTTTGGCTTTGAAATGAGTATAGAGAAAGTAGGAGAAAACAGAAAAGGTTTGCTGTTAGTTGCCTCAGACAGCTGAGTCTCGGACAGAAAGAGAAGGTGAGGTTTACAGGAGGAGAGGTGATGTTCGACACAGAGAAGCTTCGAGGAAAGGCCGCGAATGTTGCAGAATTGAAGAAGAAGTGAGTCAGAGAGTGATTCCAGGCATCTCTCTGAGTCGTCACCGGGAGAGGGGCGGATGGTGGGTGATTTTATGGTACCCCCCACTTGGGGACTCCATGGCCAGATTTAGGGAGTGAAAGATAAAACTGGTAGATTACTAGTGGAGATGGGAGAAAAACTGAGCAGATGAAGGGAATACTTTAAGGACTAGCTGAACATAGGGAATGAAAGTAATGAGAGTATAAGTTGCTGGGAAATGGTTGGGAGAAGTAGGGATGTGACAAGATTGAAAGAAATCAGTAGGATGGAAGTTGTGGAAGCAAAGAAGAATGTTAAAATGGAGAAAGCCCCAGGAATTGATGAAGTGTGTGGTGAAATGCTGAAGCATAGGGAGAGATATTTAGAATGGATATGGAAGATGTACGGATTGGCCTGGGAGGAATGTAGAATCCTGGATTTTTTTTTTTTATGTGTCCGACTCTAGGCATAGGCTTCACAGCCTGCTCCCAAGGCCCAGTAGTCCTCCTACATACCATACACCTCAACATGTCCCCACTTCGGTGCTAACACCCACCGTCCATATTGAATACATGCTAGGGTTGCCTCATATAGGACTGGTGTATTGGAATAAGCAGAGGTATTTTTACGACATGCCAGCGGATCTTCTGGTAGATCAGTAAACTCTGCTATTATTAAATTAAAATCCTTAAACTGTTCCCTGCCCTGGCGGGTATTTGAACCTGGGTCCAGTAGGACTGCAGGCCACCTCTCTACCAGCTGAGCTACCGTCTCCCCCAGATTGGAAGTCAGTTATAAGTATTCCCCTGCACAGAGAAAAAGGGGAAAAAGAAGTGTGTGGTAATCATAGAGTTATTTGTCTTCTTAGTGTAATGAGAAAAGTATATGGTATGATACTAAATGACAGAGTGAGGAGAATAACAGATGAAATAGTTGGAGAAGAACATGGAGGTTTTAGGAAGGCATGAGGTTGCGTAGATTGGATATTCATTCTTTGGTTTTTAACCTGCCCCATGCCAGCAACGTACATGTATGCCGGCCTCTAAATGCGTGGACAGTGCCAGCGATATACATGTACGTCTGCAATTTGATATATTTGCCAAAAATAAAAAATTTAAAGTATGTGCCAAAAAATCGGCAGGAATATTCCCCCGCCTCTCTAAGCCTCATCTGCCACGTATGAGTCATCACCTCACACTTGGGCCCATGTGGGAGCGTGCCACATCAGTCTGATTTTGACTGAGTGAGAGAGGATCATTGCACGTCATGGCTTAGTCCAGCATGAGATTGACTCTCTACTTGAGGTGCCCTATGATGGAGAAAGCAATTCCCCATTAGATAACAATGTGGCTGACAAGGATTACCTTCAGCCTGACTCAGAATCAAGCAGTGATGAAGAAGTGCTATCCCCCAGGAAAGCCAAATATATGAAAGTGACGATGTTATCCTCCCAGGCAGCCCCACCACCACCACCACCACCACCACCCCTTC
This sequence comes from Coenobita brevimanus, assembly GCF_032717465.1. NCBI lineage: Eukaryota > Metazoa > Arthropoda > Malacostraca > Decapoda > Coenobitidae > Coenobita > Coenobita brevimanus. The sequence continues at coordinate 10,843,508 of NC_136985.1, forward strand.
CCGGCACCCCCTGCCGCTTTTAGTCCTATGATGATTCCTGTGGTGTGGATGCACATCAGGAGGGTCCAAATGCTACATATAGTCTTCCAAAGTAGGTAGGATCCCCCCATAAAGGGCCAAAGGCCAGAGAGGGTGTACAAACCAAAAAATACAAGGTGAGTAGTGCTTTGTATTACTCACGGGCACGGAGGACCACGCCGCCACAGACCTCACAAATGCCTGAGTCACCTCAGCCAGCACCTCCAGCACACGTGACCTTCCACACGGAAATTCCCCAGCTCATTTTAGTATTTCCTCCACCCTTATTGGTAGTGTGGGGATGCAAGGAAAGGGGAAGGGAAAAGGAAAAAGGAAATTTAGGGGGGAAAAAGGTGATAGTCAGGAGGAAGGAGAGGAGGAGATAATTATTCCCCAGGTGACCTCTAGTTTTCCTCCCCATTCTGACGACAAGGATGGTGGTGGTGATGGTGGAGATGGTGAAGCACAGGATGAAGTGTCATAGGAGTGGCAGGATGGGAACAATTTTGCTCCCATTCACCAACCATTTACTCGTGGGGACTCGGCAGGCTGTACTGTCCCCGAGTTGAATCAATCCTCTAGGAGGATTGATTTCTTCAAAAACTTCTTCACTAGAGAGTTTGATTTCTCCAAAAACTTCTTCACTAGAGAGTTGATTCTCAAAATCTGCATACTTTCTAACACGTATGCAACATTCTGCCTTGGCACAGCCCCACAAATAGCCCATAGCCAATGGCTGCTTGATGTTAACATCTCTGTTGATGAGTTGTACCTGTTCCTGGCCTTAGTTCTTTTGATGGGACTAATAAAAAAGATCAGTTGCCTTCGTACTGGACTGTGGACCCCCTTATGTCAACACCCTTCTTTGGAAGAATTGTGGGGAGAAACAGATTTCGGTATACTCTCAGCCAGCTCCATTTTTATGATAATGAGGACCCCAGCAACGTAGGCAACACTGACATGATACGCCGAATTCACCTAGTGTGTGATCACCTAAAGACACGATTCTCATCCTCTTTCTCTCCTTACAGAGACCTGGTCATAGACAAGAGTTTCTTGTTATGGAGGGGGAACATTGCCTTCAGGCAATATATCCCTAGTAAAAGACACCACTTTGGGTTATCCCTAGTAAAAAACACCACTTTGGGTTCAAAATTTTCCTCATGTGTGACTCCAGGACCGGGTATGTGCAGGACATAGTCCTGTACACCGGTGCACAGATAGAAATTACAGAGGATAGGACTGTCGGTTTGTCTGGTGCAGTTGTGAAAACAATGATGCAGCCGTACCTTCATCGTGGACATGTCCTGTACCAGGACAACTGGTACACTAGCCCACTTCTCGTTTGGTATTTGCTGCAGCAAGAGACTGGCATCTGTGGTGCAGTGAAAAAAAAAAAAAAAAAGTGGCACATGATACAGGTGGGCAGGAAACTGGATAGGAGGAGGTAGTGCTTTTTGAAGCCAATGATATCCTCGCCACTATCTGGCACCCCTATCGCAAAGTAAAACTCCTTTCGAGTGTTCATCGCCCCCCTGATGCATATCACAAAGACCATCAATTACTGCAGTGAAAAATGTGTGAACATTTGGAAACCTGAGGCTGTGATTGATTACATTATCAATATGCATCAGGTAGACCAGTCAGATGCAATGATATCAAGCGTCGAGTGTGCCAGGCCCACGATGGAATGGTACAAGATACTGTTCTTTCACCTGCTGAATGTAACAGTTTTGAATCCTCACCTCCTTCATGCCAACATCGCAGGATCCAGCAAGACTTTCGAGGACTTCATCACGGAGCTGTGCAGGGAGCTGATTGGCACTCAAGGTCGTGATCGTGCGCCTAGAGAACACTCAACTGGTGGTGAAAATCCCTCTCGCCTCACCGAACTTCATATCCCAGAGTTAGTGACGGCGCCAGGTGCGAAGAGAAATCCCAATGCAGGTGTCACGTGTGCCAACACAGCACAGTACGGCAGTGGCTCAATCGGTAGAGAGTTGGCCTGCAGTCCTAAAGGACCCGGTTTCAAATCTCACTGGGCCAGGGAACAGTTTAAGGATTCGAATTTCATAAATATCAGACACTGCTGATCTACCAGGAGACCCTCCGACATGTAGAAATAACCCCGCTAATACCAATACACCAGTCCTGTATGAGACAGCCCTGGCATGTATTCAATATGGAAGGTGGGTGTTAGCGCCGAAGTGGTGACATGTAGAGTTGTACGGTACGTAGGAGGGCTACTGGGCCTTAAAAGCGTGCTGTGAAGCCTATGCCCAGAGTTGGTCACATAAAAAAAAAAAAACAATGAAAGGACACGCATTGTCAGTGTGTGGAGTGTGATGTGGGGATGTGCCTCGCACCCTTCTTCAAAGAATACCACACCCTACTCCACTTCTGAACTACGTGGTGTGTGTGATAAAAGAGGGAAAGTGAAATGTATATAATTGTAAATAATATGCAATGATAATTATCTCATAAGTAAGTGTTATATGATAAGAAACTAGTGTTATTAATATTATAATAGAATACCACACCCTACTCCACTCCTGAACTACGTGATGTGTGTGATAAAAGACGCAAGTGAAATGTATATAATTGTAAATAATATGCAATGATAATTATCTCATAAGTGTAATATGATAAGAAACTAGTGTTAGTAATATTTTAATAGCAAGTGAAGTAAAATAAGCTACTTATGTATGTGTGTGTGTGCAAGAAAATATACTAAGTGAAAGGACATGGCATGAATATCTTGTGCGAGAATAGAGAATGAAAGTGCGTTGGGTGTGTGAGAAAACACGCCAAGAGTGGGTAGACTATGAAAAGAATTATAAGTTTGTGTAAAATAAATAGGCTATAATATATAGTATTATACGTGTGGGTACAGACTTTCGACCTCAAAAACGTAAAATAAGAACTATTATGAACATTATATGGGGATACCAACTCAATCACTTGTCATAATGCTCCAATTTACTGTCACGAGCATTAGTTTCTTTACTCCCCCTGACGATAGCGAGGTCGAAGTCGCGGTTGAAGACGGACCAGGCGAACGAACACAGACGGTTCACAATGATCAGATGTGCTTCAGTAAGACAGAGTCGTTCACTCACTCGGACTCAGCATCTTTTACGCTGGCATGAGCAGTTGTAACGAAGTTTAAAGGATGTTCTTATATCATCCTCTTGTTAACCACTGCCACTGTAACACAAGCTTCGTGGTTCGAAAGTAGGACGCCTAAGACAGATGCTTTAGGGAATTAGACCGAAAATGAATTGAAAGAGGACCTAGAACGATATCGAGAATTACATATAAACAGTAATGCATACACTGAAAGAAACGCATGTGGGAATCACTTTACAATAACTAATTCCATGTTGTGTATGGCGGTGAGAAAGGAGGGCAATATTGTGGGAAGAGAGCCTCACCAAATCCCATGAAGCATTAACCGAATACTATGGACCGGCTATTGTTCGAATGCATGGTCCATCTCCAACCAGGACTTAAGACTCCGCTCTCGCCATGGGGGTAAAGAAACTAATGCTCGTGATAGTACATAACTATGCTTGGGGACACTTCCTATATCATCTACATACCCAAAAAGGGTGTCCTTGGCTCTAATAGCATAGTTACCGATGAAAAAGATGCAGAGCTTCTGCCTCCTTTCTGTGTGTGTGTGTGTGTGTGTGTGTGTGTGTGTGTGTGTGTGTGTGTGTGTGGCAGCGGTTGATGGTGAATTCTGTGGGCATTACTCCAAAGTTTTCAGCCGCCTGCTCAGGGAGACTCGACTTCAAAATCGACCTAAATGTCTTTTCTGAGTATTTTTATGGTTATTCTCCATGTTTTCTCATGATTTCGAACCCTTTTAGCAAAAAAAAAAAAAAAGTCGAAAATTGCCTGGCACTACGGCTCCATGAGGGTCTAAAGTCTGCCGGCACTCGGCTGGTTTCTAAAGTTTCTAAAGAAGGGAAAGTAGATGTATGTGGCCTTCATGGATCAGGAGAAATCATATGATAGGGTGGATAGGCAAGGGACGTCTAAAGTAATAAGATTATATAAAGTAAATGGGAAATTGTTGAATGCTGTGAAAAGAATGCATGAGGGTGCTAAGGCTACAGTGCATGTGGGCAGTGAACTGAGTGAATTTTCCTGTCTGAATGTGGGATTGAAACATGGATGTGTCATGTGTCCATGGTTCTTCAGTCTGTATATGAATGGTGTTATGAAAGAGATACAAGGTAGGGCAGTGGATGTTGGAGCGGCCATAATGAGAGAGGGCAGTGTTCGGAAACTCTCTGTACTATTATTTACAGCTGATATTGTGTTGTTAAATGAAAACGAAAGGGAACTGCAAGGCTTGGTAAATGAGTTTGGAAGAGTATGTACGATGAGGAATCGAAAGGTGAATGTAGGGAAGAATAAAGTTATGGTCTTCCAGAAAAATTAAGTCACTTAATGAACACTGAGGTTGGACTGGGACGACATGGACAATGCGAGTGCGTTTAAGTACTTGGATAGTGTGGTGAGTAAGGATGGAAGTTTAAAGAGTGAAGTTCTTGAAAGGGTACAGCAAGGAGGAAAGGTTCCTCATTCTTTGAGAGCAGTGATAAGAAGCAAGGAAGTGAGCATTGCAGTAAAAAATTCGCTTCATGACAGTATTGTGATACCAACTCTACCACATGGAAGTGAGGCTTAGACCTTGTCGGAAGGACACAAGTCAAGAGTGAGAGCAGTGGAAATGAGTTATTTGAGCGGAGCATGTGGAGTCACATGGAGAGACAGACTGACAAAATTAAAAAGGAAGTGAAGGAGCGTTGTCGTGTGGATGTAGATGTGATACAAAGCATTAGAAGTACGTTGAGGTGGTTTGGCCAAGTGGATGGGATGGAGAGCGAGAGACTGACGAGGAGAGTGTGTGTGAGAGAGGTGGAGAGGGGTAGAGGGAGAGAGAGAGATCAAAAAAGAGATGGAGGGATGGAATGGAGAGCTATATGAGAGAATGGGGTGTGAACTAGGAAGAGGTCAGTGAAATGGCTGGGAACAAGGCGACATGGAGGCAATTTGTTTGTGGCCACCCCTTACCGAATTAAGGCGTTTAGCAATAGATAGACTTTCACTGCAAGCAGTATCTGACTATTCCATGACATTTTCACAATTTTAAAGCATGCTATAATTATGAAGTCAAAAAATTACATTAGGAAAAGCAGATAAAGAAAATTACCTTACTATGCTGCGCATACGAAACAGCTCCGCCAAAAAAATGGCACAAATAACCTCATTAGAATTATGACTTTTCATGACATTAGCAGATGCACGGAGGTGCACTTATTTCATGACTGGCATTATCTAAACAATTCCACTGTCCAAAGCATCACTGCTCGCCCCTATAACACAATAAAGAAAACACTATGCACTCATATCATTGTATATCACTGTATATGTATGTTTTACAGATTACGAGCAGAAAAACGTGGCAAACGCGGCATGGAGTGCTGAGTACTGGGTCGGTGGTGCTGGAGTCTGTGGGCACCTTGTTCGGCCAGGGACTGTACGGACGCCTCTCAACCAGCCAGTCCAACCACATCCTGGTCGGCACTTGGTTGTTCTTCAGTGTGGTGGTGGGCACAGCATATCGCGCCAGCCTCATGGCTTCCCTCACCCTCCCAAGGATGCCACCCAGACCAGAGACAGTTGAGGAGCTGGTCAAAGTAGTTGACAGGTGAGATATCGAAGAACAAACGTTTGGATGCAAATGAATAGAATGGAATATTAAGTTTAGGCCAAAGGCCAAGCACTGGGACCTGAGAAGTCATTCAGCGCTTTGATGAATGGGATATGAAAGACGATAATTTAAAAAGAATGAGTATAAAAATAGGGAAAACTACTACACAATAATTATGCAACTAAAAATCATAGGTAAAGTGAAAACGGATGTAGACAGCAAATCCTAAAAACAACTATGACGACACTAGTCACAGCTTGCAATATATCCCTGTCTCCTTTAAAAATGCCACAAGCTAGGAACATTTGCCTTATTACCTAGAACAACTGATAGGGATCCCCTATTTGTTAAAAAAATTTCACCCGAAAATGGGCATAGGTCGGACAGTCCAATAAAATGTGCCTGCAAGTTACTGTGACATGACAGATGTCACACTGAGGACTCCTGGGTCCAAAAGGAACCCATGAGTCAAACACGTATGGCCAATTTGCAGCCTAGTCAACCTCGTCTCAAAACCCCAACAACCCTGAGAAGAGGATGACCAAGCAGAGACCAAAGGCCGGATCTCTTTATACTTCAAGTTATTGGCCAGGGAGGGGGAAGCCCATCTCGCCTGTCAATCAGACCAAACAAAGTTACGGATAACGTTCTTCAAATCAGATTAGAGAACCTTATTATGCCCAACAGAAGGAAGAGAAAATGTTAATTTTGCCTCTTTATCAGCAACCTCGCTCCAATTGAGACCAACATGTGACGGTATCCAGCAGAACGAAACAAGTTCATACTTTGCAGCCAGGCACCAAAGCCAAGACTGAATCTTCCTTATTATAGGGTGGAATGTTTTAAACTGCTTAATGGCGGTCAAGCTTCCACAGGAGTCTGAACATATTGTAAACGTCTTTCCCGGCATTGAGTAAGCCTCTTCAAGAGCCTTCTCAATAGCAGTTAGTTCAGCAGTGAGAACAGAGGCATTGTTTGAAAGCCATCCATAATGCACACCCGCTTTATGGACAACAGCATAGCCTACACCGAAGGGTGACTTTGAGACATCAGTATACAACTGTGCTGAGTCCCTGTGTAGAAGGTCATGGTGCAAAAACTTCGATTTAATTTCTGCATCCGAAGAAGTTTTCCTACATATGGTCTTGAGACACACATTTGGTTCCAGAATGAGCCAAGGAGGGAGATTGCTGTAGCTTATTGGTTCAGTCTTTTGCTCCCTCAGTGATGCGTCACCCACAGGTAGCATGCGAATCTGGAATGGTATAGAGGCTCTTGGACCATGGAACTTAGACGAGTCACACTGCAACAGAACATCAACACATGGGTTGGTATTATGATAGCTCTTAATCTGCCCAATGAGGCAAAGCCCTAACTCATGCCTAAGTAAGTCCAGGGAAACCTGGTCTGTATCCACACATAAACTCTCCATGGGGGAAGTGCAGAAGGCACCTGAGCACAGTCATAGACCGGTATTGTAGAGCACATCAAGCTCATGAAGCTTAGTTTTACAGGTCGAGGAATAAATTTGGCAAGCATAGTCAACCTGTGACCAGCACAAAGACTTATAGAGCTTGAAAAGGGAATTCCTATCAGCTTACCATTCAAAACCAGAGACCACCCTAAGGATATTCAATTATTTCTTCACTTTAAGCTTCAGATAATCAATGTGCTGTGACCAAGAGAGACATGAGTCAAAGATCATGCCCAGAAACTTGTCTTCCATCTCAAAAGGGATGTTGTCATCGTTTAACTTTATATGTGGGACAACCTCCAGGCGTGTGCTTCTAGTGAAGCGGATTCCAACAGTGTTGGAAGGTGAAAAGCAAAAACCATCATCATCAGCCAAATGACAAATAGCATTTATGGACTTTTGCAGGTGATGGCTAATCACAACTGCATCGTAGCCAGACACACAAATTGCCAAATCATCAGCATACAGGGAGCCTAGCATGGGGTGGGAAATCTGATCGAGAACACCAATGATAGCCACAGCAAAACAGATGACACTAAGAATGCTGCCTTGGGGAACACCCTCCTCTTGCCTATAAGGGCTGGATACAACATTCCCGACACGAACCTTAATGTAACGTTCCGACAAAAAGGAGCGAATAAAACGAAACACATTTTCCTCTATGCCATATCCTGACAGCTGCAGAAGAATACAAGTGTCCCTGGTTGTGTTGTACGCCTTCTTGAGGTCAAAGAACACCCCAATAGTCTGACAGTGGTTGGCAAAGCTTTGCTGGATTTTATTTGAGAGGATCAGGAGGGGGTCTAGTGTCGACCGGTTCTTCCATAACCCAAACTGATAAGGAGAAAGCAGCTTTTCGGATTCTAAGTACCACATTAACCTAGCATTAACTAGCTTTTCCATCATCTTACAAACACAGCTGGTTAGTGCTATAGGCCTATAGCTGGTAGCCAAAAGGAGATTTTTGTTTGGCTGGCTGATGGGAATAATGAGGGAGACTCTCCAACTGGCAGGAAAAATCCCCATTTCCCAAATTTTGTTAATAGTCTTTAGGAGGAACTTCGTAGCCACAACAGGCAAATTTGTGAGCATTGAATAGAAGAGAGGGGGGTGTGAGTTGGGAGCAGGGTAGTGAAATGGCGGGGGACAGGGCGACTTGGAGGCGATTTGTTTGTGGCCACCCCAAACGGGATTGAGGCGTCTGGCAATAGATAGATAGATAGATAGAATAGAAGATGTTGTCCTCACCTGGAGACAAAGATGTAATCGATGACAAAACGTCTTCCAGTTCCCTAAGTGTGAACGGAGCATTATAGGCAGCATTGCAAGAAGATGGAGAAGGTAGAGGCATGTCAGGTATACCACTCCTTGATATTAGAGGACTTGGAGATATCAGCAAAATGCCTTCCTAAAGTCTCTGCAACCTTAGCAGGATCAGTGAGGAGGTTGGCACCTACTTTCAATGCCGGGTTGGGAGATGGGATAAATTTGCCTGAAAGCTTTCTAATTTTCCTCCATATAACCATAGAGGGAGTCTTGGAAGTATTGCCGTTGATGTAAAATATCCATGAGTCCCGCTTAGCCTTTCGAAAGTAGCAACATTGCTTTGCCATGGCACGTTGGTAAATTTGGCGCGTGGCAGCTGAGCCACTGGTCTTGTAACCCCAATAACACTTCCTCATAATTTTCCTTAGTATGGCACAGGTTTTATTCCACCAGGGGACCACAGGTCTACGTGCTTTACCTTTCGACATAGGGATGGCCGCACAGGCACTGCCCATAATTGCAGCAACAAAATAATCATAGGCTTCCAAGTGACTAGTGAAAGACTCGAAAGGCCCTCCATTTAGGAGAGGAATGAGCAGGGACATTTTTCAAACACTTTAAATGGATTGGATAATGGCCACCCCCATTCAGAAAAGGATTTACTGACAAATGAAAATCCATAAGGATGGAAGAAGAACACAAGCTCAAGTCAATAGCAGAGGAAGCTCCACTACAGACATTGTGGTAAGTCATAGAGCCATCATTGTAAATTGAGATATTATACGATTGGAGTATGTCATCTATAATCCTCCCACCAGCATCCAAAGTTGTACCACCCCATAGTGGATTATGGGCATTAAAGTCTCCAAGAAGAAGAAAGGGGGCAGGAAGCTGATGAATTAAGCCTTTGATATCCTGCTCACTGAAACCACCACCAGGTGGGAGATACAAGGAGCATACCATAAGCGAATATTCCAATATAACCGTGACAGCAACAGCTTGGAGAGTCATCTGCAATTGGACAGAAGAGTGCTGCAAGGACCTCTGAACAATTATTGCTGCGCCCCCATGCGCCCGATTTCCTGGCGGAGAGGGAGAACTGTGAAAGACATAATTCAGTCCAGGACTGTATAACTCAGAGCCCAATATGGTTTCCTGGAGACAAACAATACCTGGATCAAAGTCATGCATCAGAACTTTTAGTTGTTCACACCTGGAGCAAAGACCCTTACAATTCCATTGCAGGATGTCAGAATGGAACATTACCTGCTAACATCAGAGGCCCCAACCTTGCCATTACGTGGTTGGGAAGATGAAGGCACACGTTTGGTATCAGGATGCAGTGACAGATGACGGCTCCTCACGGACTTGTCAACATCGGATTTGGTGACTGGAACCTTAGAAGTTTCAGACGAAACAGACACAGGTTTTTGTCGCCTGGGGAGGGGATGGACAGTTGTATCAGATGCTGCATGGGGGCAGAGACAGAAGGTGAAGTAGAGACATCCATCAAAAGGTCGTCAGGTGGACAACCCTCATCAAGATTTGAGAACTTATTGGGCAGTGGAACACCACCAGTATCCATAGGGGGAGAAGAGTTCTGGGATCTCTTAGAACGGGGAAGACAAATGAAGTCATTGTCAACCTTTGCATTCGTTGTTCGAGAGTGCTCCCCCACAGAGGGAGCAACCACACTCTGCTTTCTGATGGCCTTTGAAGGACAAGGTGACAACGACATTGCTTGAGAGTGCTCCCCCACAGAGGAAGCAACCGCACTCCACTTACTGATGGCCTTTGAAATACGGGGAGACAATGATATTGCTCGAGAGTGCTCCCCCACAGATGGAGCAACTACACTCTGCTTACTGACGGCCTTTGAAGTACGAGGTGACAATGACTGGGCATAGAACGACCGAGAAAAAGGGGGACCCTTACTAGAGACAACACCAGCATCACAAAGGGCTTGGGATGAATGCAAATCTGAAGAAGTTGAAAGACCAACGGAAGACTTGTCACCAGAAGCTGGAAGAGGCTTGGCGGGTGACTGAGGGTCTTTCGGCTTAGTGCTGCTAGTAGTAGTGTGAGGAAGTTGAGGGGACTGTTCATCAGAACGATGGGATCGAAACCCTTGGACGACACTTGAAATTTTGGAACGGGGGAATTTGTGGGCAGACAACAACCGATGCCGAGCACTTCCATAGCTGATATGCTCATTATCTGCAAGTGCAATGATTTCCTGCTCGAACTGGTACCGCAGGCACGTTTTTGAATTCGGAGAGTGTTCACCACCACAATGCTTGCAGAACTTAGAGTTAGAGCATGATTCAGGGTCATGACTAGCAGAACAAATGAAGCATAACTTCTGACTTTTGCAGGAGTCCTTCACATGACCCCATTCGAAACAGTTATTGCACTGTGTTGGCCTACGGTGAAATTTCTTGACATAAAACCTCAGATGTCTGATTTTGATGTAGTCCGGCAGGTGAGGTGATGAAAATATCAAACAATTAGCGGAATTTGTGCCTTTCAGCTGCTTTACATCAATTACATTTTCAGGACAACGACGCAGTATCTCTTCTTCCTCAAAGTCCCAAAGATCACTGCTGTAAATGACTCCTTTAGCAGTATTAAAGGTTTTATGTGGGAAGACAGACTGAAGAACCGAGTCTGGAGATCGAAGAAATTCAGACAAAAGGGTGGCCTGTGTGTCATTCCCTGCTTTAACTAACAAATTCCTCCCATACCTCTTCAAATTCCCCTTAGGGATATTTACTATTTTCCTCTAGAGGCATTCAGATCCTTTGAAAAATTGATGTGACCGTCCATGTATGTGGCGACATACCAGTATGGCCTAGGAACATCTCTAGGAGTGTCAGGAATGCCGTCCTTGTCCTCAAAAGGCTTAGGTATAAAGTCAAAGTCATCATCATACTGATTTGCTACACTGAAAAGTTTAGCCTTGCATCTAAGCGACACAATACCTTCATCAAAAGCTCAAAGAGCAGCCAGTGCAGAAGCGCTTTCACAGAAGGTAACATAGGCATCAAATGAAGCTCCATCATGGCACAAAATCAACTTTGACCTGCTCATGGCAACAAAAGGCCTCATGGCAGCATAGAGAGTATCGTATGTGATGGCTTCGTGGATTTTGGCACAGAGAAGCGCTCTGAAATGTGGGTTTTCACCAGCATGGGACTCATAGGCATGGTCGTCCTTCATGCTAGCACCAAAGTTGGGGGGGAAATATTTGCCATAAATGAAAGAAAAAACTTTATTCCCCCACCCCTCCACCCACCATGGAGTCCAACAAGGGGTGGTCAGATGCCAGGGAAAAAAACACTGGAGACCCCAGAGGTAATGGGAGAGTATACGCAGGTAACCACTGGGGGACCCAGACGAGGCCAACCCTAAGATGATAAAAGCCCCCAGGCCCCCCGAGTGCCCACTTGACCCTAGCTAATGCATGACCAGCCGATTGATCTGGTCGGGCCCAACCAGGCCGCTCGACTAGCCAGAATAAGGGAGCCGCCCGACTAGCAAGGATAAGGGACCAAAGAGGTGTACTGCTAGCTGCAGGGTGCATCGTGGAGCATTGCTTGACCCCCAGGACTCCCATCTCCCAGCATTACAGGACACTACGCACGCCAAACACGTCGGGAGGCAACAGTCCCGGCCTAGGTGGCAGGTGGGCAGGGACTAACATCACCAGCAGGGCTCCTCCACCAGTGATGTAGGGGGTGCTTGGTCCTTGAGACCGACAAATGCCGAACCCTACAAAGGTAGGTATGCCTCCAAAGTAGATGGCACTGCCAGCCACGCTTCAAGTCCCGCCACCACGTCAAGGTGACCCCTCTTAGCGGGGGGATGCAAAGGTGTTGGATGAAACTGAATGTGAGTTAACGCTGGGCCCTTTGGTTATTTCTGTCGGCTCAGTCACTGCATCAAAGTTCTTACACTCTCTCTGGAGTTCTATTTCTCCCCCGTTCACCAACACATCACATAGTGAGTTAGTTATCACTCAGCAGCTAGTGTTTTATTCATATCCATCGATTCGTTACCTTGAGACCTGACTTCACAAGCAGGGCTACACTGAAGAAATTAACAAATGGTGTTCTCAAGTTCCAAGTAATACATCATCCACACAGACCATACTTGAGATATTCCATCCCTCAATATTTATCTCCAGCCTTGTTTTTTTTTTTTTTTTTTTTTGCTCACCGCTCTCGTAACCTAGCTCACTTTCACAGGCACTGTTCTCCAGAGACATCACTGCCATTCATTCTTTCGCTTATGCTCCCTCCACTGTCTACCTTAATACATGAACTGGATCCGCACATCCTGCAGCACTCTGAAAAATATCCAGTTCATTACTTATCGTGTGTATTCAGACCGTTGTGTAACATCATTATTATTCCGTACGCCACAATAGGATAAATGCAAGGAATATTCTGTAATTAACGGTAGGCTACAGAGAAAGGCCAAATATAAAACACTATATTTTCTTTTTCAGTTTAACGTGACCTAGATTTTTTTCCATTAGTAACTTATTTCACGAAGAGACAATACTACGCCTCATTTCCTTTCCACTGCACTTCATCGTGACTAGCATCATATCTTGGTTTTGAGTTACAGTCACTAGTTAGCATTCGAGATGCAAAGATGGCAGTTTTAGGCCAAGTTAGAGAAATAAAAATATTACTAAATGGATCGTGAAGTCAAGTTTTGGTGTTGCGTTATTATAGGGTTTCAGTTGTAATACTAATTAAATAATTTTTATTTGCTCGTGTTACAGGGTGACAATTGAATCTTTGGATGGTTCATACAAGAAGTTCTTTTTAAATTCTGAATCAAGTCCCTTTAGAGAACTTGGGAACATGATGGTCGGGGGAGATGTTATGGTCGGACTCAACGCAGCTCTGAAGATGAAGTGAGTTGGTTTCACTTACAGTGAAGTCTGCATAACATTACATAATTTATTGGTGTTTTGGAGATAAGTTGACTGGCATAAAGTTACTGGGCTGCTTGCACGAATAAATTTAATTCTTTTATGTATGTTTATCTTTTGTCACATACATTTGCAGTAGGGGAAGAGAAAAACTGCTGTACAGTGTATGAAAAAAGAAAAGGAAAAAAAAAGTACTGACATTTTCAATTATTTAAGAGTATTTTTTGTTCTACTCTAGATACCGTATATGATACGTCGTCTTACATTACTGATTAAAGTAAAGATAATATGATATGATTTTTAAAAATGTGTCCGAATCAGGGTGTGAGCACCAGATCACATTCCTTGAAGCACAGCAGTCCCTCTATGTACTGTACTTTACGCCTTGACATGACACCACTTCGGTGCTAACATCCGTATTCCATGTGTAATACATGCCAAGGCTGTCTCACACAGGACTGGTGTACTGGTATCAGCAAGGTTGTAGTTACTATATGTTAGCAGGTCTGACAGCAGATCAGCAAAGTCGGCTATTAATGAAATTCAAATCCGTAAACTGTTCCCTGTCCCAGCAGGGATTTGAACCCGCATCCACTGGGACACGAACACTTTTTTACCGACTCGGCCACCGGTAGATAACGATAATTAGTATCATCCAGGTTCTGTTCCTTAAGTCTCAATAATATTATTCATGTTTCCTCAGACAACATTGTTCGACTTTACGGGGATCTCTTGTCATGAAAGGGTAAATTGATGTCCGATCTGTCCTCATCTGTCTAAAAAAAAATCTCTAGACCTGAATGGCATTGCTTGGAGATAGCATGGATGAAAAGTTAAGTGTCACCAGACTGCAGGTAACAGTAGAACGCAATGGACTCGCTAGTGGTTTTGTCGACTATATTGTTGAGCAGCGGGATTTGCTGGATAGGAATTACTGGAGAGTTCTCAGTGCTTCTCGTATATTTTCCATTACCAGAGTTGCTATTTGGCGACTTTGATGAATGGTTGCGGAGAGAACGGACGTGTGCTGAACTCTCCTCCAGATTCTAGGGCTGCCCCACCGGCAATAGTTTTGCACTTTCCCTGATTAAAGTTAGGTTAGCTAGCGTTCACATTCCTCCCTACCCTTATTAGAGATATAGAAGGTGTCTGTATCTGTTTACTGAGATTGCCTTTGCTTTCTCGCCTCTGGAGTGTACCCCCCACTGATCGCTCTGGGGTGTGAGTTATACACAGGCGCATCCTCCCGAGAGTGGTTTGAGAGGGTAATCTCAGGCTAGGTGTGTCTTTCCCAGGTACCTTGTCCCTTGCTTGTTTTTCTCCTACTTCCCACTTCCCCCTCACGGGGGGAGTGGTTGCTATGACGGACGCCCTGCTGCCTCCCCCCCCCCTTCAGGGGGGGAGGTGGTCCTGACGAATGTAGGAACGACCGGACCGACCATCCCCAGACTGACGGACGCCAAACTCGTGCCTCACTTGACGTTCCTGTTGACAATGCCACGTTCGTCATTATCCATGCTCTAGGTTCGACTCCCCTGTCCAGTCTCAATCCCTTCCTTATCAAGAAGGTGATTGACCACTGTGCAGGAGAAGTCGAACAAGTGAAAAAACTTGCTAACGGAGATCTCCTGGTAAAAACTGTTAACTCGTCACAAGTGAGAGATTTGCTGAAACTGCGTAAATTCCACTGTTACGATGTCGAAGCCAAAATCCCAGTCTCTATGAATTCTTGCAAGGGTGTTGTCACTTGCAGGGATCTCATGGTGATGAGCGAGGACGAAATCGTACGAGAATTGGCGCAGCAAGATGTAATTGAAGCTAAATTCATAACTCGTTATTCGGAAGGCATAAGGACGAAGACAGCAACTATTATCTTGACATTTGCCAAAATTTCTCTTCCTAGTCAAGTCAAAGTTGGTTATGAAATCATTCACGTCCGACCATACATCCCTAACCCTTTCCGTTGCTTGAAATGCCATTTGTATGGGCATGGTTCGAAAACTTGTCGGGCTTCCCAGCCAGTGTGTGGCAAGTGTGCAAGCCAGGGTCATGATGCGGAACACTGTACATCTGAGACGGTCTGTTGCTTTCACTGCAAGGGCGCTCACTCCACTTCCTCTAGGGATTGTCCCAAGTGGAAGGAGGAGAAGGAAGTCTGCACAGTGAAGGCAACTGAGGGCATTTCCTATTACGAAGCTAGGAAAAAGGTGAAGGAGTTGCATGCAACTCCCACGCCGAATAGGTCCTATGCTTCGGCGGTAATGTCCCGTCCTGTGATGTGCTCTGTAGAGACCCAGACTGACCCTGTCTTTCTCCCTCCTGCCACTCGCAGTACATCTCCATCTCGACCTCCTGTCCGTTCCAACTCTCTCACTGACATCCCTAAGGCATCAACTTACTCTCAGGCTGCTGCTGCCTCTCCATCAGTACGGCCTAAAACGAAGCCTGACAAGTCTAGTAAAAGTAACATGACCACCCTCACAAAACAGTCTCGTCCTCATATTCTGCCAGTTCCCACTCCAGCGAGGGAGAGGAAGGTTAGCTCTTCCTCGGGGGAGTCAGGGAACCTCGTAATTGACGACAATATGGAGGTTTCCATGAACAAGCACCAGGATAGGTCCCCCGGTAGTCGCTCGCCTGCTGGCGGGCGACAAAAAAAGACAAAGCACACTGGCCCCCAACGAAAATCTTAAACCGTCGATTTCACTGTACTACAGTGGAATTGTAGAGGTATTGGGAATAAGTTACACAATATAGCAATCTTGCTTTCTATACACAGGCCAGACGTTGTTTGTTTACAGGAGACGCGCCTGGAGGATCACCCTGATCCTCGACAGTTCAAACACTACCACTCGTATAGAAGATATGAAGGTCACGGAGTAGCCATACACACACACAAATCACACCCACAAACGGAAGTGATTCTAAATTCTACTCTGGAAGCGGTCGCGTGCAGAGTAAAATTTAATAACACGTATCTGTCTATTTGCTCTCTGTACTGTCCTCCACATGGCCCCATTGATAGTGATGCTTTAAATTCACTAGTGGAACATCTCCCTGGGAATAAGTTAGTGTTGGGCGATTTTAACGCCCATCACTATCAATGGGGTAGCTTGAGGATTGATGGTCGTGGGGAGCAAGTAGCCGACCTAATACTACAGTCCAACCTCTGTCTTCTGAACGATGGTAGAGTGACTCGTGTAGATGATCGTACTGGTAACTTTTCGGCCATTGACTTATCTTTGGCCTCCCCTGGTATACATCAAGATCTCTCATGGGACCCTTACGACGACTCCTTGGGAAGTGATCATTTACCCATCTGTCTTTCTTATACACGCGACATCATTTCGGACCCTCCACCTCCAAAATTTAACTATAAGAAAGCAGATTGGGGATCCTTCTCAAGGATCGCCAATTTAGATATATCTGGGGAGACCATAGATGTTAAGGTCGAAAATATAACCCAATCCATATTACACGCAGCTGAGGCTGCTATTCCCAAGACTTCTACAGTTCATGCAAAGCATAGAGCACATTGGTGGACGCCGGATTGCCGACAAGCATTAAGAAAACGCAATAGGAGATACAGGATTTTTGATAGTCAGCCCACTGAGAAAAATTTTATTGCATACAAACAGGCACGGGCTGAGGCAAGGAGAATAATAAGAAGGGCTAAACGTGACTCCTGGCGGTCCTTTGTGTCCACGGTGACTCGTACAACACCATTACGTAAAGTTCTGGTCCACCATAAGAATATTAAATAATAAAGGCCCATATCTTCCAATCACCACCCTTCAGGTTAATAATAACATCTATGACGAGCCCGTGGACGTTGCTAACATCCTCGCCAGGAGTTTTTCTCATGTGAGTAGCTCAGCCAATTATGACCTGCGTTTCCAACATCATAAACGCACGGCTGAGCTACAGATATTAGACTTTGCCACAGAAGACGTAAACTCCCCGTACAACCAAGAGTTTACGCTAGATGAACTGCTCCTTGCCCTTAAATCCTGTAAAGACACCAGCCCTGGAAGAGACACCATCACGTACGGTATGATCCAGCATCTTAATCAGGACAACCTGATTAAGATGTTAGCATTGTACAATGAGATTTGGGCATCTCGAACGTTCCCAAACTCATGGCACTTTGCGCACATCATACCGATACCCAAAGAGGCTGGTCGTCTTATGAATCCCACTTCATTTCGTCCTATTGTGTTGACTTCTTGTCTATGTAAGGTCATGGAACGTATGGTTAACAATAGGCTTCTTTTTGTTTTAGAGTCAAAGAATTTGTTAAATGATCAACAATGTGGCTTCCGTAAATACAGAAGTTCACTAGATCATTTAATGAATTTGGAGCATTGTATTGCAGAGGCATTTGCCAATAAAGAATTCATGATAGGGGTGTTCCTGGACATCCATAAAGCCTATGACATGACCTGGCGACACGGTATACTAATGAAGCTCTTATGGTTTAAGAGGAAATTTACCTGTTTTTATTTCAAATTTCTTAAGGGACAGAACTTTCTCTGTCAAATTGCCCCGTAATGTAACATCGGATATATTTATCCAGGAAAACGGGGTGCCACAGGGAAGTGTGCTTAGTCCTACTTTATTTAGTATTATGATCAATGATATTCTGTCATCAGCTCCCATCCTGAGGAATCTTAAATACTCACTCTACGCTGACGATTGTGCAATATGGCACTCTTCCTGTAATGCACAATTTTCGGCTGGGCGGATTCAAGCAGCCCTTGACTCCGTTCACCAATGGGCCTTGCAGTGGGGATTTAAGTTTTCCGTCCGTAAGTGTGCCGCTATAGTCTTCACTAATCGTAACGTCCCTTATTTGTGCTTAACTTTGGATAATCAGGCAGTACCTTTTAAAAATTCTGTAAAATTTTTAGGAATACATTTTGATCGAAGAATGAATTTTAAACTTCACGTTAATACTTTGCTTGCTCGTTGTGATAAACCCTTAAATGTCCTCAAGTACCTAGTGGGTACTACATGGGGTGCCGAGAGAAAATCTTTATTAATGGTGTATAAGTCCCTTATTTGATCAAAGCTAGACTATGGCGCACAGGTGTATGGCTCGGCATCTGATGCCACGCTGAAAGGATTGGATGTGTTACAGAATAAATGCTTGCGAATGTGTCTTGGAGCTGTCCGGTGTACCCGTGTGGCTCGTATGGAAGTGGAGGCGAATGTGCCTCCCCTCCGTATTCGCCGTGACCACCTGGCCTTGTCCTACGTAAGAACATTAAGGAAAAGTAATATCGGCAATGTGGCCTGTACCCCCCTGTGTCAATACCACCACCTTCTGCGGGGGGTGCGTCGGCCACTTGCCGCTCGCCTCCACTTACTGACTCAGGAGCTTGATGTGGACCCCAGTGACTGTGACAAGTTGGTGCTTAAAAATATAGCGCCTTGGAAGCCACCCAGCTTTACAGTCGATGTTACATGGCTCCCAGCACCAAAGGCCAAGGCGCCGGAGGCGGAGGTCCACCACTTGTTTCGTAACATCATTGTTCGTCACTTGGGGTCCCATCAATTGTACACCGACGGCTCCAAGTCGAGTGAATGTGTGGGTGCAAGTGTGTGGTCGACTGAATGTGCCCTCAGGTATCGGTTGCCGACTCATACATCTGTGTTTACTTCAGAACTTTTTGCCATTGACAGAGCCATAGACTATGCTCTCAATTCTAGGCATGAATCATTTGTCATATTTTCAGATTCAAAATCAGCCCTTCAGGCAACTGCATCTTGCACTACGGACTCTCATGAGATCCAGGTCCGCATCGTTAATAAGTTGCATTCATGCAACAAGTCATTCACGCTGATCTGGGTGCCTGGTCACCTGGTCATTGTCGTATCTACGGCAATGAGCAGGCTGACCTACTTGCAAAGTCGGCTGTAGAGCTCGAGGAGACTTGGGACGTTCCTCGTGATCTACAGTCGAGTCTATCTCTCGGAAAGATATCAATAAATCTTCTGTGGCAAGGTCAGTGGACCAGACTAAATATTCCAACTTGTAAGCCGTACCTGGGCGACTGGGACACTGCCAACCGTCCCAGTCGCCTGGAAGAAAAAGTGTTGGCACGGTTACGGCTTAATGCCACCATTGTAACCCACATAAAACCATATATGGAAAGACGCTTCCCACCGCACTGTGACATCTGTAATGCGGTGTTATCTATCAGTCATATCATCCTGCGCTCTCGGCGATTTATTCGTGAACGTGCTTCACTTATAAATTACTGCGGCGCAGTAGACGTCCCCTTCACCCTTTCCACCATTCTGGGTGATGGGGACATTGTTATGACTGATAAATTGATGACTTTCTTGAGAGAGACCGGACTGATCAGAGTGATGTGACTTTTTTACTGCGTGGTTATGGTTTTTATGAACAGTAAATATGTATATATTGTAATATTAATTAGGGTTGACAGTTGACATATTTTAAATAGTTCCTACTCCCACCGATCTACTTCTAATATAGATGTCCCCGACATTAAGCCAAGTTCCTCGCCTGACAGTCACCAGCTGATGAGTGCAAGTGTGCAATATAGGAAGGTATTGGGCACTTGCAGTCGATGGTCGTCTGCTGGGCGAGGTTCTTCACTTTTTGTACAAATTATATAAATACATTATACTATCTTGCTTAAGTTATTCTAATTAGGGTCGACAGCTGACGTATATGGAAATGTTCCTGACTCGTCTGGTTCCCTTTCATATATTGATGTCCCTTATATTAGGTTGTGCCTCGACTAACAGTCACGGTGATGAGTGCAGGTATGTAATGTAGAAAGGCATTACATATCTGCAGTCGATGGTGTTCTGTTAGTCGAGGTATTTTTACCATTAGTGTAGGTCTAGCTATTTGTCTCTGTAGGATTTAGTATAGGTTAGCGATTTGTCTGTTAGGTGATTAGTTTTAGGGTCTTTAGATTAGTTTGTCTTTATAATATAAGATATAAAAAATATAAAACCAAGAAAAAATCAAAAAAATAAAAATACAAAAAAAAATAAATAAGATTAAAATTATTATATATATATGTACGTTTGCATGAAAGTGTGTCTGTATGTATGCATGGAAGAGTGTGTGTGTGTGTGTGTGTGTGTGTGTGTGTGTATATATATATATATATATATATATATATATATATATATATATATATATATGTTTAAAAGTATATACATATATATACATGGCCTTAATAACCAGGGGCTTCGGCCCCAATGGTTGATAGGCGGGAAAAAAAAAAAAAAAAAAAAAAAAAAAAACCTATTTGGCCTGCTGTTTGTGAGTGAAGGTATTTCATAAGTTGTTCATTATTCTTTGTGCTCTTTTTATTTTTTCATATAATGTTTTGTTTATGTTATTGTTAAATTATGTAATTTTATTTCATTTTGTAAGTTGAAGCATTTACAGTGTCATGTAATGTAAGAAAACTGGATATTTTGGATGTCTCTGATTTGGTACCTGTAGGTGCTGGATTAAACTAGAAGCTTCGACTGTAATGCAAGACCATATAAGGAGGTGGAAGAGCCTAGGGCAGTCAGGTCCGTTTGAGTGCAGTTGGAATATAGCTCAGTGCCAGTTTAGAGACAGTGCAGTTAGTGAAGATTGTATAGCTCTAGTACTTGTGAAAACAGGCAAGTGAAGTTGGCAAGCATTAAGTGTAATTATTTGGAAAACAATGATGGCAAACCTAAGAAGCAAGAATTTATTTACAATGCCTAAGCTTATCTGTGTTGTACACTGAAAGGGCTGACCATAGGAAGAACAACTCATTGGACAACTTCCTCTTTATACTGAACTACTGCTGTTGGAGCCTGCGGCAGTATGGGACCGGGAAGTAACAGTGGTATCAAGAGTGTGGATCATCATAAATGTGCTGCGGTGAGTCAAATCTTCGAGATGGAGACAGAAGGGTACAGACGAGAAGCCAGGCTAGGCAGGACGAGGTGTCATTGACTGCAATTATGAAGTTTCTGCAAGCACAAAGTGAACATTTACAAGCATAAAGTGTACAACTACAGGCACAAAATGTACAACTCCAGGCACAAAGTGTACAACTACAAGAACAGAATGAAGGACAGACAGAAATCAAAGAACAGTTGCAAACACAGAGCGAACAACTGGAGGCACAAAGTGAAGAACAGAAAGAACAATATGAACAGCTTAAAGAGGCATTACATGAGCAACAGAGAGAATTACAGCTGAGGATGTAAGGACAGGTAGATGCTTTCATGAGGGAAATGAGGGAAGAGCAGCAACAGTTAAAGGAGGAAATAAATGCCAAGCTAAAGCAGCAGAAGTATGAGGTAAGCAATACTAAGATGGAGCAATACTAGGATGCAGACGACCAGTTAATGAAAGTAGATGGCTGAAGATACTTTGTGAGAGAAATGAGGCTGTAGAGAAATACTGCATTCATGAGCCTCAGGTTAGAGTTCAGGGAGCATAGAAACAAACAGACAGTGTATGGTGGACCTTGATGAATCCCAAGCATCTACAGGTAGCACTATAGGGTTGCATAATCAGAACACAGAAGCTTTGAGTCCTGAGATTAATTGTGATACCCCAGTTTTTAGGCCCCAGACCAGTGAAGTACATGGCTATAATGGAGGTGCAGTTAAAAAGAAACCTCAGGAATTTGATGGCAAAGAATCTTGGGAAGCTTACCTTGGGCAGTTTGAGTTACTTGTGATCGGAATGGTTAAGATGATAGGCAGAGGGTAGTGAAGCTGGCTACTAAAGTCAAGGATGTTGCAATGGAAATTCTGGGCCAGATGTCAGTAGAGGATACGAACAGCTATCAGCCCTTAGTAGGAGTACTGGCGCGCACATACGAGTCCATGTACCGGACTCAGGTTTACAAAGCAAGATTCTGGAACTCTGTACGGACTCGAGACGAATCCCTACAGCTGCTTGCTCACGACCTGGAGAGTATGGCATACAGGTCGTACCCTGGAGCAGCACCTAACCCGTTGGCTATTCTGAGGGACCAGTTCATCGATGCTGTTGATAGTGCAGAGTTGAAAGTATAAATGAAGCAGGCACAACCAAGAAGCATGCAAGAGGCACTAACCAGGCCTCTAGAATTTGAGTCCTACATCAGGTCCAGTACATCCATCTTTCAAGGCAAGTCGTAGTGCAGGATTCAAAGCAAGAAAAAGGCAAGTACGTGAAGTGGAAATATTTCAAGAAAGTTGCTGATACTGTGAAAAGCCTGTACATAGGAAAGAAGACTGCTGCAAGTCGAAGAGAGAACAGGAGATTATCAAAGGAGGTTGCTGGTTGTGCGAGAAGTCAGGATACAAGAAGGTCGATTGTTACAAATGGAAGAAGAAGCAAGAACAGAACAGTGCAAGGAAACCCACCATTGCAACAAACGGGTGTTGAACATGGTGAGGTGGGACTCTTCAGTTATGGCTGTCCAAATGAGACAGATGGCAAGAAGAAGGCTGCAGAGGACGAGAAGGATGAGGGTAAATTAGTAAAGGCTGGTAACAAGAGGCAACAACCAGACAGTTTCCCAAGAAGCCCCACCACTGAGGAAACGCAAAAGAACCTTGATTAATAGTGTGTGAGAAGACAGAAGAACAGATGGCAAGACGGCAAGCAGTGTAGTAAAAAAGAAAATTGTAGCAAGAAATGCAGCCGAACTGTGGTGACATGGCCAGTGTCAGCTGAAGAAGACCTGAAGAGGATGCAGATAGGGGATGCAGATTTAAAACCAGTGCTAGAGTGGCTGCAGCGGAGTGCAGTGTGGCCATCTTGAGAAGAGATTTCCAGGTTTAGCCCTGCATCTAAGAACTACTGGAGTCAATGGGACATTCTTCGTTTGAACAACAGACTACTGGAGTGTCAGTGGTACACATCTGATGGCCTCAGCAAGTATTGACAACTGGTGGTTCCAAAGAAAATGAGGTCTGGGATCTTGGATTAGTCCCATAAACAAATCTCTAGTGGGCACCTGGGAGTCTGTCTATCTATCTATATACCTAGGCTGCTTCCCCCAAGGAAAGGGAGGTAGCCGAGACAGGACGACACACTCCCCATTTACTCATACATTCAAACACATTCATTTGCATCTTAGCCCCAAAGGGGAGAACAGACAGATCCTCATCGCACCACACCGCACAAGGGTCAACAGCGCAATGCAATCAGTGACATCCGCAGCAGGGCCCGACAGCAGAGCTGGTTTACCCCTGCCACATCATAACAGACCCATCCCCTTACCAGCACTTGACCTGACTAGCTGATCAGACCAAATGTGGGAAAATATCCCCTCAGGGCTGCGTCATCATTTATTCATTCACAGTTTCTCTCCATTTCTGTCACGCACAGCCATTCTTCCTTGCTCAACAGACATCCCTCTCGCATCCAACGCTCTCTTCACACTGTCCATTCATCCTATTCGTGGTCTCCCTCTCAGCCTTACACCTCTCACATCATATCTAGTTTTCTTTTTCAACAATCGCTCATTATCCATTCTCTTCATATGCCCAAACCATTGCAACACCCTCTGCTCAACTCTACCAGCCATCTCCCGAACAACTCCAGTTCTCCTTCGCACTTCATCATTTCGCACTCGATCCATACGTGTCACTCCACACATACTCCTCAGACAACTCATCTCCATTACATTCAAACTTTTCCTCTCTGCTGCACCCATATTCCATGTTTCAGCCCCATAAAACACAATCAGTACCACAACACCCTTATACAGCCTTCCTTTTAAATCCATTCTAAGCAAACGACATCTAAACACCTTTTTCATTCCTCCCAGCACCTTACCTACTTCATTCATTTTAAACTTCACTTCTGCATCTATTCTTCCATCCACAGCAACATGTGACCCTAAATATTTAAAACACTCTACCTCCTCGAGCAACTCACCATTCAAAACTATATTCATCCCCCTACCACCTACCAACCTCGTACACTTCATCACTTTACTCTTATTCTCATTTACTTTCAATTTCCTCCTTTCACACACCCTTCCAAACTCCTCTACCAACTGTCTCATTCTCTCCTCTGAATCAGCCACCAGTGTAGTATCACCTGCAAACAGCAGCTGCATCAGATTTTACTCTCCACCATCAACATTCACCAGATTCAGACCTCCACCAAACACTCTTGCATTCACCTTCCTTACAACACTATCCATATAAATATTAAACAACCAAGGCGATATCACACATCCCTGTCGCAGCCCCACTCTCACGAGAAACCAATCACTCACAGCATTTGCCACTCATACACACGCTCTACTATTTACATAAAAACTTTTCACCCCTTTTAGTAACCTACCATCAAGTCCATACAATCTTAAAACAATCCACAAAGCCTCCCTATCAATTCTGTCATACGCTTTCTCTAAATCCATGAATGCCCAAAACACATCTTTCCCTTTTGCTAAATACTTTTCACACACTTGTCTCACAGCGAACACCTGATCCACGCATCCCCTCCCTCTCCTGAAGCCACACTGCTCATCACCAAACACTCCCTCTGTACCCTTTCTAACTCTCATAATTAACACTCTACCATACACCTTACCTACAACACTCAACAGACTTATACCCCTAAAGCTAGTACATTCATACTTATCACCCTTGCCTTTATACAACGGGACCACACAAGCATTTGCCCAGTCAATTGGCACCATACCTTTCACAAAGCACACATTCAACAATCTTACTAACCAGTCAACAAAAGTCACTCCACCACCCTTCAGGCATTCCACAGCACACCCATCCATACCTGCAGCTTTCCCTGTTTTCATCTCCTTTACTGCCTTCTCCTCTTCCTCCTTCGTGATCAAAGAATCATTCAACTCTCCTAACACATTTATTCCTTGCACCCTTCCACACATTTATCCCTTGCACCCTTCCATCTGCCACAATCTCAGCCACCCTTTCCTCCTCTACATTTAAAAATCTTTCAACTGGGAATGAAAAAAAAAAAAAAAAAAAAAAAAACTTAGTCGGCTGTGAAAGAGGTTCTACTGGACTGGCATGCAGCAGGATGTTGAATATTGGTGTCGGGCCTGTGATGTATGCTTTGCCAAGAAGAGACCCAAGAAACGTGGTTGTGCCCCTCTCCAGCTGTACCAAGTGGGTGCACCAATGGAAAGAGTCGCCGTGGACATTGCTGGACCTTTGTCACTCACAGAAAGAGGATATCGGTATATATACGTGTTGCCATGAAATACTTCACAAAGTGGCCAGAAGCCTATGCCATTCTCGAACAAGAGGCTGCTACTGTTGCTCAGGTGTTGGCTGACCAGTTTTTCCGTCGTTCTGGGATGCCACGAAAGCTACATACAGACCAGGGTAGAAACTTCGAGTCTGCTGTGTTCTGTGAGTGCTGCAAGTTACTGGGGATCAAGAAAACCAGGAGGATCCCAGTGAGGCAACAGTCAGATGGGATGGTGAAGAAATTCAACTAGACCCTGGGACGAGAACTGGTCAAGTACTGTGTCAAGGGACAGACGGTATGGGACCAGAAATTACCTGCATTGCTGATAGCATATTACTGTGCATCCACGACTCTACCAGCCACACCCCTGCAAAACTGTTGCTGAGCCACGAGTTACGTTACCTGTTAACATGTGAATGGGAAGACCACCTGGTGAAGTGCTGCCTACAGACACCTCCAGGTATGTGATGCATCTTTAGGAAAGGTTGGCTGAGGTACATCAAGTACAAAGAGCTATTAAGTTTTAAGGAGAGGTGATGAAGTGTAAATATGATGCCAAGACAAGTGATGTGAGCTTCAAGGATGGTGACAAAGTTTGGTTTTACAATCCTCAGTGGAAGAAGGGACAGTCACCAAAGCTGCAGAGTCCATGGGACTGGCCTTACACTCTGTTAGACCACTCATTTAATGTTATGTACTGGATTCAGGGAGGCAGGAAGGCTTGTCCAAAGGTGGTTCACATAAATCATCTGTGGCAGTACCAAGGGCCAGGACAGTAAAGCTGAGACGTCTATGAGAAATCGTGCTCACCCCCAGCTGAGGATGTTGAGGAGGACTAAGGAGCTGAGATACAAGACGAAGGTGACAGTTTCCCTAGAGGACGTGCATCAGGAAGAGGACCAAGACATTCCAAGAGGAGTGGACTGTGTGGAGGAGCAGGGACGTCTGCAGAAGCAGCATTGGAGAAGACCTGATAAGTTGAAGGATTATTTTTGCGTATAATTAAATGTTTACTTTGGATTAAGGATTGTGTTTATAAGTGCACAGTTTTGTTGGGACGACAAAAGGACTAGGGAGGGGGTAGTGCTGAGAGGAGAGATTTGCCAGGTAAGAAGTATTGGAGGGTTCTCATTGTTTCTCGTATTTTATTCTGTTACATGTCAGAGTTGCCATTTGGCCTGCTCTTTGTGAGCAGAGGCATTTCGTAAGTTGTACATTAATCTTTGTGCTCTTTTTGCTCTATAACTGTTTATTTATGAGATTGTTAAATTATGTAGTTTTATTTCAGTTTGTATGTATGGACAAATTTGAGAAGAGCGAGAGAGTGCTTTTGATTGGAGACATGAATGGCAAAGTTGGGAATGTTTGAGTGGATGGAGTGGTTGGTCAGTGGGGTGTGCCAGCTGAAGTAAATGGGAATGGTAGTGCTTTGGTGGACATCTGTGCTGGTAAGAGGTTGGCAATAGCCAACACCTACTTTCGGCATAAGATGATCCACCGATATACATGGAGAGTAATGAGGAGGATGGATGGTGAACTTGTTGAACGAAAGGCAATGATAGACTACGTGTGTGCGGATGAGCGAATGAGAAGACAAGTGTTGAATGCAAGAGTGTGGAGAGGGTGGGGGAATGGAGTCTCCGACCATCACTTAGTGATGGCCAAAATAAAGCTGCAAAGAAAATGGTTAAGGAGGCGAAGGGGAAGACAGGAGGCGACAGCTCCTGTGAGAAGAGTGGAGAATTTGCAAGATAATGAGAAAATGGCAGAGTATAAGAGTATAGTGGAAGAAAGATTGGGAAGGTATGAGCTAGAGCAGATGGAAGGGGTGGAAGACGTATGTAAGATATTCACGGAAGAGACAGGCGCAGCGTGTGAGGTGGTTTGTGGAGTGAGGAGGAGATGCAAGGGTGTGCAAGGGACAGCATGGTGGAATGATGAGGTGAAACGAGCTGTGGAACAAAAGAAGAAGGCATATGGTGAATGGTTGGCGAGTAGAGGTAGGGGAGAAGATGAGAGAGAGAGAAGAGAGAGGTATATGTGAGCAGGAGAAGGGAGGTGAAGAGACTGGTGAAGGAGAGTAAGAAGAAAGTGGATGATGAGTTTGGGAGGAATCTGAGTGTGAAATGGAAGGAGAGTAAGAAATTGTTTTGGAAGGAGGTAAAGAAAGTAAGGCAGTGTGAAAGGGGATATAGTAGGGGAGTGAAAGATAGGAATAATAGATTGTTGGTGGAGAAGAGAGAGAAATTGAGGAGATGGATGGAGCACTTTGAGGATTTGTTGAATGTAGAGATTGAGAGCAATGCGAGTATAAGTGGTTGAGGAATGGCTGGGAGAAAAAGAGATGAGAGGAGGGAGGAAGAGATCAGTAGGATGGAAGTAGTGGAGCAATGAAGAAGATCAAGATGGGAAAGGCCCCAGGAATTGATGGAGTGTGTGGTGAAATGCTGAGGTATGGGGGTGAGATTGTTGTGGAGTGGATATGGAAGTTGTGTAGATTGGCTTGGGAAGAGGGAAGGGTTCCAGAGGACTGGAAATCAGGTATAATTGTTCCTTTACACAAAGGAAAAGGGGAGAGAGAAGTATGTGATAACCATAGGGGTATTTGCCTTCTTAGTGTGACTGGTAAAATATATGGTAGAATACTCATTGATAGGGTTAGGCATATGACAGAGGAGCTAGTTGGAGAAGAACAAGGGGGATTTAGGAAGGGAAAAGGGTGTGTAGATCAGATATTTGTTATAAGATGTTTAGTGGAGAAGTATCTAGAGAAGGGAAAGAAAGTGTATGCTGCCTTCATGGACTTGGAGAAAGCTTATGACAGAATAGATAGGCAAGGTATGTGGAAGGTATTAAGAATATATGGGGTGGAGGGGAAATTGTTGAATGCTGTGAAGAGTATGTATGAAGGAGCTAGGGCGGTGTGAGTGGATGGTGAGCTGAGTGAGTTTTTTTATCTCAGTGTGGGACTGAAACAGGGTTGTGTGATGTCTCCATGGCTGTTTAATATCTACATGGATGGGGTTGTAAAGGAGATGCAAGGTAGGGCAGTGGATGTAGGGGTGGCTCTAATGAATGAGGGTGAGATTTGGAAGATTCCGATGTTGCTGTTTGCCGATGATACAGTATTTTTGAGCGAAGATGAATGGGAGTTGCAAGGTTTGGTGAATGAATCTGGGACAGTGTGTAGGAGGAGGAAGCTGAAAGTTAATGCAAACGAAAGTAAAGTTATGGTGTTTGAGAGGAATGAAGTCACAGACTGTACACCGAGGTTGGATGGTGAGGATATGGAGAATTTGAGTGCATTCAAGTACTTGGGTAGTGTGATGAGTAAGGATGGAACTTTGGGGGATGAAGTGTGTGAAAGGGTACAGCAGGGAAGGAAGGTTGTTGGTTCACTGAAAGCAGTGATGAGAAATAGGGAGGTGAGTATGGACGTTAAGAAGTCACTGCATGATAGTATTGTGATCCTTACCCTGACCTATGGAAGCGAGGCGTGGACCTTGCAAGAGGGGAACAAGTCAAGAGGGAGAGCAGTGGAAATGAGTTACTTGAGAGGAGCATGTGGAGTGACATGGAGGGACAGGTTGACTAATGAAGTGAGGGAACGTTGTGGGGTGGATGTGGATGTGGTTGAGAAGATTAGGAGAAATACACTGAGGTGGTTTGGACATGTGGAGAGAATGGAGAATGAAAGATTGACTGTATGTAGGTGAGGTGGAGGGAGGGAGAGGGAGGGGTAGACCGAGGATGAGGTGGAGGGATGAAGTTGAGAGGTATATGAGGGAGGGGGGGTGAGTTGGGGGGAGGGTAGTCAAATGGTGGGTGACAGAGCGACTTCGAGGCGTATTGTCTGCGGCCACCCTTCGCGGGATTAGGGCGTCGGGCTATAGATAGATAGATGTTAAAACAGTTAGAGTGTTATGTAATGTAAGAAAACTCTGGATATTATGGATGTCTCTAATTTGGTAACTGTAGGTGCTAAAGTAAATTAGAAGCTTCTAGATTAATGGAACGCTATGTAAGGAGGTGGAAGAGCCTAGGGTAGTCAGGTTCGTTTCAGTGAAATTGGAGTTTGGTTCAATGCCAGTTCAGTGTCAGTACAGTTAGCGAAGATTGTATAGCTGCGGTACTTGTGAAAACAGTGAAGTGAAGTTGGGAAGCAGTGAGCGTAGTTATTTGGAAAATAAAGACAGCGAACTTAAGAAGCTAATGTTTATTTACAACAGCTAAGCTATTCTCTGTTGTTTTACTCTGAAAAGGCTGACCATAGAAAGAACAACTAACTGGGCAATGTCCTCCCTATACTGAGCTACTGCAGTTGGAGCCTGTGGCATTGTGGGACAGGGATGTAGCAGTGACCATGTACAGCAGTGACTTCCATGTGATGTAATTACTTAAAATAATTCATTATCCGGAGGAGACAAAATATTATTCTGTATGGTGATAATCTGTCTGGTGTTTATGACCTCACAAAGAGTCTTGGCAATAGTCTGAGAACAAATATAGCTAGAAGTAAGCAAAATTTATGAAGATTTTTTTCTGTACTTCTGTAATTTTTCACTGTATATTACAAATGTATTTTTCCCTATGACTCTGAATCTCCAAAACTTTAACATACTCTTCCGATATTTAAATAAATAAATAAATAAATAAATAAATGCAAGTAAACACACTGCAATGATATTCTGGCATAGGGAAAACATTGAACACCGATGTGGGACTTAGTATCACTAAGTGCCACATCGGTGTTTCTTTCTCCAATTGTCAACGAAAATTGAATCATAGGTAAAACATACTTGTATTAGGTTTAGTCTTTTCCGCAAAGCAATACATCTCTTTTAGGCACAGCCCCATATTCTTGTCTGGTAAGAAGGCTCCGGAGCACCTCATATGTAGCGATTTATTATTTCGTCCGGATGGATTCCGACGAGGTATTGTTTTTGGTCGAGTTTGTTTTTTGTTTGATAGCAACATTACGGATAAATGGCTGAATGAAATTACATGAAACTTTCAGGATATGTGGGCACTGGTCCCAAAAGACACTTTGAAAGGGAAGGACTTGAAAAAAAGAAGTGAGTTGTTGTATAGACGTTGTTAAATCTTTTCATAAACCATAGTTCTCTCAGCTGTATAAATATTTCTTGGTATCAGCCTAAATGAACCACTGTTTATGTCCCTCTTTGCAGGTGTGGTTCATTCACTTGAAAGGTAAGAAGTTGTTTATTTATATATATATATTTTTTCATAAACTGAGTCAGTTGAAAAGCAATTTGACAGTTGAGTATGAAAAAAACAAAAAAAACAAAACTGCAGATGGTTTGGCATGTGACGAGGCGCCAGGGTTCCTGAGACTGAACGATATACGAATCATTATTTGGCTCATTCTGCTGCGGATGTTATTCATAATTCTCCCAGTATCGAATATTCCGACCTTATAAATCCTGTTTCATGCTATTTCTAGGTGGGGAAAGCGTCTGGGTGAGTTGTTAGAATACATTTTACTATTTTTGTCTTTATTTCAGGACTGCTCATATTGGTGCCCCTCTGAACCTGCAGCTGATAATATCCCGGAACTTTGCTAAACTAGATGGCACTTCCCCCTTGTATCTAGGCAAGGAAAAGCTAGTACAGGTTTCGTTAGCCTGGCCAGTGCCTCATGATGCTCCCTACACACCTCAGATTGATAAATGTCTGAGGATTATATCACAGGTGGGTAAGAGAATTATATATTATATATATTTTTATACGAAATCACTTATTATTTTTTTATGTGTTTGACTCTGGGCATTGGCTTCACAGCCAGCTCCCAAGCCCTAGTAGTCCTCCTACATACCGTACACTTCTACATGTCACCACTTCAGCAATGACACCCACTGTCCATATTGAATACATGCTAGGGCTGTTTCATACAGGACTGGTGTATTGGTATTAACGGCATTTCGGCGGGTGTTCTGGTAGATCAGTAGAGTCTGATATTAAGAAATTCAAATCCTTAAACTGTTCCCTACCCCAACGGGGATTTGAATCTGGGTTCAGTAGGACTACAGGCCACCTCTCAACCGATTGAGCCATCGCATCCCCAATGACTGCAGATAGCAATATTTTTAAAGATATTATTGTAGTAAAGAAGTAATTCATTTCATAAGGATGATGTCTTACATATTCTATTTTTACAGTCTCCAAGTACTTTTACCCAGTTGCAGATAAATTCCTAGTAGTGAGTAATTCATCACTAATTTTAAGCTTTTGAAGAGTTATATCATGAGATGAATAAAAATTATCTAACCCGCCCCATCCCGACCACTTTTCCACCACTGACTCCCCCCAATCCCAACCATTTTTGGAAATTTTTTTTTTTTTGCTCAAACCTCTGCTTTTGGTGAGAAACATCGAAAATTCATAGAGAAATCGCTCACCCGAGGTTTAAAATACTCAATCCAGGTAACAGTACCTCCTTACCTGACTGGGTTTTCTAACAGGCTGGCACCAAAGAAAACGAGTTCTATGGGAGGGTAACTATTTCACACCACTCATAAACGGTATTTATTTATTTACTTGGTACGAATTTATATGTAGTACGAGAGTATATTGGTTTTCAAACAGTAATATAGGCATTATAAGCATTGCTTCACTCACTAACTCATAACCATACCTGACCTTTTTTGCCACATTACCTGATCATCATTTCTGACTGTTTCTTCCTCTAATGCTATGTAAAGTTTGTCCTCCACATTGTCATTGACTGGGGAATCACTCTGGCCCTGAATTTCATACCGTGGCATGACATGGCTTTACTGGCCAGGTCACTGATAACAGGTGAATTGCCGAGACAATGGCATGCAGGGGGGGGAGGAGGTCATGCTGGGCAAGGCATTGTCCCTGCCTGGCATCTTGTAGAGGAAGGTGTACCAAAAATCACTCACAAAAATTGAAAATTGTGCAAATTAGGGACCTTGCAATTGATTCGCGTTTATGTACGTCGATGGGTTTGGCAGTGACAAAACGTGTGGACGTTAATTCACGTCGACAAGACACCACGGGCTAAAGATGACAAGAGAACTGAACTGAATTACTGAAAAAAAAAAAAACAAGTGTGGCACTGCAACAACTCGATTACATGACGCCGAATAAACGTTAAAACCTGTGTATTAGAATAAAATTGATCCCTATTCTGAAGGAAAAAAAAATGGAAACAAAGTAAGTTATCAACCATCTACAAAGAGTGTGAAAAGTTTACCTTCTTAAGAAGAAAAATATCAATCAGATAGCCTGAAACTCCTCCAAGCATGAAGAACGGAGAGTAGCCACCATTTGTCCCGCTATGCTTATGAAGTAACCTCCAGTGTGGGTCCCCCAGACTAGGACACAGGACTAGCAAGTGATAGGCAGTAAGGGGAACAAAGCAATCATCACAATACGTTAAGCCCCAGCACACATTAGGAACCCATGAGTATGCCATGCCATGAATGCCCAATGCGTAGCTGGGCAACATCCACTTCAAATCGCTAAGACACGGAGGAGAGAACCCTCCGCAATACCACCATTTGAAAAACATTCACTAAGTGATTATTACCAACAGCATCCCGCAGGCTCCGCCAACAAATAAGAACCACATACTTCAAGTAATGTGTCATATCAGAAACAGGAAAGGGGTAGTTGGCAGTTGACAGGGGTCATCGAGAAGCAGATTTTGCTAATGTATCTGCCATATCTTTGCCCTCCATACCGACATGCACATGAACCCAGCAAAACCGGACTAATTTGTATCTTCTCTTAATCAGGCAAACCTGCTTTAGAAAGGCAAGGACAGGGAATGAGCTGAGTTGACAGACTCACTGATCGAAAGCGTGTATTGAGAATAACTAAAAACTATAAAAGAAGTCTCTTCATCTGTTAAGATCAGATGCAGTCAATTCTGCAGTAAAAGTAGTGCTATTCAGAAGAAGAATTCCTACCCTTACAAAATCTGGGAAATTCACCCCAGACCCGACACCAGTGTCTGACTCTGAACCATCTATATATACAAGAACAGTTTCTCTGTGAAGTGATGAATGCTTCTAAACAGCTGATGGAGAGCCCGAGACGAGGCAGAAGACTTCGCAACCTCAGGATTCATGCACAGCTGCACCTCAGGAAGGCACCATGGAGCGATTTGGGGGAGCCGGACAGGGCAGACACAGTGCAGAGTAATCTCAATCTCCCATAATCGGCCTGACCCAGTATGCAAAGGAATGCGTAGCGTGAGAATGAGAAACAGTGTGTACCTTTGAACCATCTGTATATACAGGTAGTGGTACCTCTGTGAATGGACGAAAGTTCTGGTAATAGCTGATGGCTGAAGAAGTGCCAGAGAAGAGACAGAAGAATTAGTAACCTCAAAATCCCAGTACACCTGCACCTCAGGAAGGTGCCATGGTGCAATTCTTGATAGCTGAATGGGACAGACAGGCTATGCAGGGACCAAAATCCCCCATAATCTAGTTGACCCTGTACCCAAAGGACTGTGGAGTGCGAGGATGAGAAACATGACACTGAAAAAAATTACTGCCGTGATAAACAAACAGCAGTAAATGAGTCTGGAATATACCTCACACAGTTCCAGCAATGAATGATTAGCAACTTGTGCTGTAGAAAAAAAGGAATACCAGCCTCCACATTTTAGGAATTGGGTAGGATCTGAAAGCACCAGCACCAAGATGCAAAACTAAACTGGATTGAGAACACTAAGCCCCAGTACAATAGAGAGTATTCCTTGCAACCATGAGCAAGCTTATATCCACTAAGGCTTGATACGGGTGTTGGAGTGGTTTCAGACCAGTGCCTGATGAAGATGAGATACCGAGATAGTCTATCTATCTATATACCTAGGCTGCTTCCCCCAAGGAAAGGGGGGTAGCCAAGACAGGACGACGCACTCCCAATTTACTCATTCACTCAAACTTATTCAATTGCAATGCCTCCATACAGACACTCGTAAAAGTTTCAGATGTAAAGCTCAGGCAACCTTACAGTCAAATGTTATGTCAAGAAACTTACAGCCTTATTCTTAAAAATAATTCCTTCCCTAAACTTTTCCATCCCTTTGAAGGATTTTTCTTTCACTTCAGTATGCTTAAAGATTTCCTTCAAAGGGAAGGATAAATGTTCAGGTTGGTAACCCTGTTAAACTAAAATGACCCATCCTGCGGATATTTGGTATGGTGGAGCATTAGATTTATAAACTAATACATCAAAACATGCATATCTTGTGCTGGATAATGAAAGCACAACACATTTGAGATGTGGGAGGTCGCAACCACATCCATACTGTTGGTTTGTATTCAGCCATAAATGTCATTCTGGCCAACACCACAGTGATGTTCACTCCTCAAAACAGTATTTTGATATTACACTCAAGCCTCAGCTATCACGGGTTCCGCTATAGCATATCTCGCTATCACGCCTATATAAAAAACTACCCAAATACCTTTATCACGCACTAAATGCCCGCTATCGCGCACCGGAAATGCTCGAAATTTTCAAGAAGGCCAGGCTTCGGTGCTCCACCCAGCCAACAAAAGCTTCACTCAGTGATTGGTCGTGTGACGTCAGCGCCAGCCAAGTGCTGATTGGCCGCCCGACTGAGTCTCCTGCCCGCCAAACCATTCAAGTGCGCACCCTCAGACCGTGAACAGTGGCAGTGAGAACAATAACCTTTTTTATGTTATGACCATGGCCAGTGTTGGTACACTGAAAGCACTGATGAGAAATAGGGAGGTATGTATGGAAGTTAAGAAGTCACTGCATGATAGTATTGTGAGCCCTACCCTGACGTATGGAAGCGAGGCATGGACCTTGCAAGAGGGGAACAAGTCAAGAGTGAGAGCAGTGGAAATGAGTTGCTTGAGAGGAGCATGTGGAGTGACGTGGAGGGACAGGTTGACGAAAGAAAAAGTGAAGGAACGCTGTGGGGTGGATGTGGATGTGGTTGAGAAGGTTAGGAGAAATACACTGAGGTGGTTTGGACATGTAAAGAGAATGGAGAATGAAAGACTGACTAAGAGGGTGTATGTAGGTGAGGTAGAGGGTGGGAGAGGGAGAGGTAGACCGAGGATGAGGTGGAGGGATGAAGTTGAGAGGTATATGAGGGAGGGGGGGTGAGTTGGGGGGAGGGTAGTCAAAT
Organism: Coenobita brevimanus; assembly: GCF_032717465.1. Classification (NCBI taxonomy): domain Eukaryota; kingdom Metazoa; phylum Arthropoda; class Malacostraca; order Decapoda; family Coenobitidae; genus Coenobita; species Coenobita brevimanus. Next base: position 10,879,324 of record NC_136985.1, read on the forward strand.
GGTGGGTGACAGAGCGACTTGGAGGCGTTTTGCCTGCAGCCACCCTTTGCGAGATTAGGGCGTCGGGCTATAGATAGATAGATAGATAAACCATGGCCAACATACCCCCTCCCTGTCCCACTACCATCACCCAACATAATGCTGTGGCACCTGGCAGGGAAATAAAGAAAAGGAAGAACCTAAGTTATGCAGATAAACTGGAAATGTGAAACTTATAGACAATGGAGAGACCAAGCGAAGTGTGGGGAAGAAATTTAACATCAGTGAATCAACTGTGAGGGGTATTTATAAGAATCTTGATCACATCATAAAACATGCTCATATTTGGACTATTGTATGTTAATATGTGGTACAAAATAGGTATCTTAGGAGTAAAGATTGAAGTCATGGCACCGATTAGAATTATTTCCATAAGTTCTTCAATTCGGCTATCACGGTTTCGGCTATAGCGCAGCCATAGCAGGACCAATTGGGAGTGATAGCCGAGGGTTGAGGTTAGATTATATTTGAGGAATATTATTATTCTTAATGTGCCGACTCCCATTGACATATGTATACGTCCGAATGTTATGTCACTGTGACTCCCGTTGATGTATATAAACGTGCTGCAATTACAAGGTCCATCATTTGCACATTTTTCAAAGTTCACACGTGATTTTTGGTACATAAATGCAAGCAAGGTGCGGTGAGAAGGAAAATAAGATATGGTCCTTCTGTGTTGTCTGGGAATGCTGCAAGTGGTGTTGCAGGAGTGAGGGGCGACAGGGAAAGTGGTGTGGCAGAAGTGAGCGGTGAAAGGGAAAGTGGTGGTGGGAGGGAGGCAGTGCAAGCACGTGGTGCACGTGGGCAGTGGGCAGGCGAGGAGGAGCTGCTCCCTTGCATGTCTTTCTCCCCGCAATATTACCCTTCCTCCCCACAGCCCTGTGATGTGGGGAAAGGAAGGAAAGGGAAGGGAAAGGGGAAAGGAAAAGGGAGAGGGAAGAGGAATGCTAATGGGGAAGGGCGCCAATCTCCACCTCCCCATCCTCGTCCATCACCCTCTCCTCCCCACCTTGACAAGGAATATCACACCTTGTTACAATACCGATACTATGTGTGCTTGCGATAATTGGATGCTCACTGTAAAAGTAAGGCCAGTACATATGCAATAATTTGATGCTCAATATAATAATAAGGCCTGTAAGTATATGATAACAATTATATAAAGTGGAAACGGGTGTAACGTTAGTGGAAAAGTATTATATAAGTTGAAAAATAGAGTGTAATTAGTTAAAAAAAACAGTCATAGTGAGTTTACTCACTACGTACAAAGAAACAACTATCTTCCCAAAGTTTGACGAACATATAGTGGAAAAATCGAACCATTAGCAACACGCAGCAGTAGAGATTGGGTTCTCACTGTATTTCACTGGGTGTAAATTATCTTTGGACGGACCTGCGAAGATAGTTTTGTCTTTCATTGTACATAATCAATAGGATGACACTCAGTATAATAGTAAGGCCTGTAAATATGTGATAACAATTATATAAAGTGGAAATGGGTGTAATGTTAGTGGAAAAGTATAAGTTGAAAAACAGAGTGTAAGTTGAAACAACAGTCATAGTGAGTTCACTCACCATGTAAAGACACAACTATCTTCCCAAAGTTTGAAAGACATATAGCAGAAAAATCGAACCATTTGCAACACGCAGTAGTAGAGACTGGGTCTTCATTGTATTTTGCCAGGTGTAAATTATCTTTGAATTGAACTGGGAAGATAGTTTTGTTTTTTATTGTATGATAATATTATGCAAAATATAATCATAAGGCCTGTAAATATGTGATAACAGTTCTATAAAGTGAAAACGGGTGTAATGTTAGCGGAAAAGTATTATAAAAGTTGAAAAAAAAAGAAAGTTCAAACAACAGTCATAGTGAGTTCGCTCACTATGTAAATATGTGCTAATATTATGCTAAATATAATCGTAGGGCCTGTAAATATGTGATAACAGTTCTATAAAGTGGAAACTGGTATAATGTTAGTGGAAAACTATTATGTAGGTAGAGAAAACGAAATGTACCATATGTTGAAACAACAGTCATAGCGAATCATATGTGACCGATTTGGGCGATTTTGCTATGCTCACTCAATGGAACAATGCTTATTTTGCCTATATTTTTTGTGTGAAAACCAATATATTCTTGTACTACATGTTATTTTGTTCCAGATTAATAAATATCTACCATTTCTGAGTGATTTCTAATTCTTACCTCAGCCATAGAAAACGGGACAGCAGCCGAGCACCTTTACAGAATCTGGTACCAGGTTCATGGAGGTTCACCTGTTTTGACCATTTCTAGACTCAGGTAAGCACTTTCTCTGTGAGCTTCCATCGTTTCTCACCAAACGCGTAGGTGTGAGCCCCCCCAAAATAATTGTCGGGATGGGGGGGGGGTCACTGGTGAAAATTTGCTGGGATGGGGCAGGTTAATGTTATTAGTAAGTGTAAGAATCACTTGAGGCAACTAGAATCACAACATCGTAAGCGCCGCCGCGGGGGAAATTGAGTTAATTTTACCAGGCAACTCCCCAAACTCTGCTATGTCTTGTCATGATGGATTTACGTTTATGTGATCCCAGCAATAGGGTCGTTTTCCTTATACAAAGTGTATACTGTAGAACCCTGGTTCTTGTTGCTGTCAGACTCTCCCTGGATGGAGCGCTAGAATCACAAAAACATGGGAAACCTTCTAGCCAATCACAACAGCACAAGTCCAACACACCCCCACAGCCAGCCAATGGTGGTTCAGCCAATAAGAGTCGGGCACTTATACCTTGTAGACCGCATTTACTGAGTGAAAGCGGGAATATGAATACTGCCTGCTGTCAGCCAATCAGAGCGCTGCTTACACGAAGCATGGGTAGCGTTGCTAAGGGTTTATGCAGGTTTAATGGAGGCAACCTTTTCGCAACACGTGCTACATTTACGCCCAATTTTTTGCATATTTTGCGAGGGTTGTAGTGCTTATTACGAACCATGTGTGATACTGAGCATGCAGAAGTGTCTTCTAGTGATGAGGAAAGAGAAAAAGAGGAGCCTGGCCCCTCCAGTGTTAGAAAAAGAAAGCGTAATGGGAGTGAGTGGAAAATACACAAAACTAAGCATTTATGTGACACAGGGAAGGAGTATGTTGGTTGTAACACTGGATAAAAAGTGTGTGCACGAAGGATTGCACCCCCATGCAATAAAGAGTGTTTTGACAAGGTCCCTCGAGAAGTCTTTGAGGAGTGTTTTAAGAATTTTTGGGTGTTCGGGTCATGATAAAGAGACAGCATACCTCCAGACTTGTTGAATCAGTACCAGTAAAGTGTCGCCGTAAGATTGTTGAGGGAACACCTCCGTGTCAGCAGACAATATTAAACAAAATTGTCCATGGAAAAGATGAGTAGGCTACACAGTGTGTCAGAAAGCTTTTTGTTCTATTAATGACATTGCTGAGATGCGTGTCCGTAGTGTCGTCAAGAAACTGACATTGACGGGCATTCCCATACCTGACAAGAGAGGTAAGCATGAATAATTAAAATACTGTCAAGGAATATGCAGGGCCCCACATAAGTAACCTTGTCTCCATTGTTTTCCATCAATAGTGTACTGGCTCAGTGTGTTATGAACATTTTTCAGTGATGGTAAAGTAATATGTTGATGCCTTTGAAAATATTGCAGCTAACTTATACATTCTTTTATTGCACCTGTGCAGGTACACAGGTGCAGAATGTAATGAAACTGACTGTAAAAACATTTTTTTTTTTTTTTTAATGTGTCCGACTCTGGGCATAGGCTTGACAGCCTGCTCCCAAGGCCCAGTAGTCCTCCTACATACCATACACCTCTACATGTCACCATTTCGGCACTAACACCCACCGTCCATATTGAATACATGCTAGGGCTGTCTCATACAGGACTGGTATACTGGTATTAGCGGGGGTATTTTTACGACATGTCAGCAGGTCTTCTGGTAGATCAGTTGTCTGTTTTTATTAAATTCAAATCCTTACACTGTTCCCTGCCCCAGCCGGGATTTGAACTAAGGGATATATCTCTTTAAAGAAACAAAAACACTTCAGTACCTGTAATGCTTATGTTGTGACACATCAGTAACTTTAGGTGGGATTTTCTCGTTTCTTGAAAAGTGGTGCTTACGATGTTGTGATTCTAGATGCCTCACTTGTTAACGCCCATCTCATATGCTCGCATGACAGTGCTCACTTAATTTTTTCCAGCTGGAAGACACGAGCCGAACCACTCGTGTGATTTTGATGGCAGATTTTCCTTTTTCGGGCAAATTAACAAGCAAAATGTTTCTTGAAAAGAATCCTCGTGTGTCCTTGGCCATAATGTATAAGATTAGTCAGTGTCAGATCAATATAAGACTGAATGAATATCAGGGGTAGTACATCATCTGCTCTGTTTATGTCTAGCTAATTATCTCAGCCAACATGGGTAACACTTTAAAAGAGATACAAATAGTACATTAACATCACTATAGTGTGGTAAACTGCATCAGTAAAGCTATACAGTAACTTCTGACAACATTTTAACCTGCGGCGTCCCGTCGACGTGAATTAACGTCCACACGTTTTGTCACTGCCAATCCCGTTGACGTTCATAAATGCGAATCAATTGCAAGGTCCCTAATTTGCACAATTTTCAATTTTCACCAGTGATACATGGTACATATACACGGGACACCTTCCTCTACAAGATGCCAGGCAGGAACAATGCCTTACCCAGCATGACCTCTCCCACCCCCACCATGCCATTGTCTCAGCAATTCGTCTGTTACCAGCGACCTGGCCAGTAAAGCCATGTCATGCCACGGTATGAAATTCAGGGCCAGAGTGATTCCCCAATCGATGACAATGTGGAGGACAAACTTTACATAGTATTAGAGGAAGAAACAGTCAGAAATGATGATCAGGTAATGTCGCCAAAAAAGGTCAGGTATGTTGATGTGTTTCATGAGTGAAACAATGTTTATATTGCCTATATTACTGTGTGAAAACCAATATTCTCTCGTACTACATATAAATTCGTACCAAATAAATAAATAAATACCGTTTATGAGTGGTGTGGAATGGTTACACTCCCATAGAACTTGATTTCTTTGGAGCCAGCCTGATAGAAAACACAGTAAAGTGAGGAGGTACTGTTACCTGGATCGAGTATTTTAAACCTCATTTAAGCGATCTCTCTTTGATTTTTCGATGTTTCTCACCGAAAGCGGAGGTTTGAGCCAAAAAAAAAAAAAAAAAATCCAAAAATGGTTGGGATTGGGGGGAGTCAGTGGTGGAAAAGTGGTCGGGATGGGGCGGGTTAAATATATATAATACAATGTACCACAACAGAACACACAAAACTTATCAAGGAATTTTTCAAGAGATGGGTAAAGTAAGTCCTTCAAGTTCTAATAATTTCTGCTGCCCAGAGAAAAATCTTTCCCTTTGAGCAGCTCAGGAATGGAAGGAATTTTTAAAGAATATCAATTCAGCTCAAAATTTCCTTTCCATGCCTCATCAAGGGAAAGAAATGTTTAAGAATATGGCAGTTAGTCTTCTCCGTGCACTGTAGCAGGTGCCAGCCCCTTTCATCTATAAAAGTGGATATCTACATTAATGCTTGAAGAAAAACAAAAATCTTTACAGTCTGCCCAGCTGGTAACCCTTTCCAGCACCAGCTGCATCTTTTCCTCCACATCACATATTTGGGGGACAGCAAACTATATCACTAGGTCATTCACATAAAAGGTAGAAGACACCCTCTTTGGCATGGAATCAAGTGTGCCAGTGATGGCAACAGCAAGTAAGGAACACTAAGCACACTCCTTTGTGGAACACTTTCTAACTTGTAGGAACGAGTGGGGAGATGAAACGGACCTGAAACCTTCAGTTCAATATGAAATCAATAAGAAACAATGGCAGGTGGCTGTACAGCCACAAACTGTGAAGCTGATTCAGAATGCCATGGTGCCGTGTCGTATGAATGCCGTTTCGAGGTCAACGAACAAAGCTACATAATGTTGTCCAAATGCAGAAGCCTCACAGGCTGCTGACTCGTCTGATAAGGTAATCCATTGTACATCTCATCGTATGAAACTCACTTTGTGATGGAGAGAAGAAATCTTTTCTTTAGATACTGAACTAGCCTCACGCTAACTGTGTTCTTAATCAGTTTGCATGCAAACGATGTGAAACAAATGGGACTGTAGTTAGTCACATTAGAATAATTTTTAAGTGGCATGGGAAATGGAATAAATATGCCCATCCAATTAGTGGATACTTTATCTCCATCCCTTATCCTATTGTAAATTTTTAATAAAAGCAACAGACAATCGTACAGCAATTGGCAAATTGTCACTACACTCCTGGAGAGTAGCCTGCAGTTCACAGACGGCAAAGAATGCATAATGTTCCCATTCATTATACAGAAATTAAATACCTACCCTTTTCTGTTGATGCTGGAATAAGCTAAATGGCTTGGAGGGATTTCAACAAAAAACTTTGTACATGTACGCCAGGGCTGAAGCTGCTTCAAAGGAAAGTTAGATAGACAAGACCCCTGAACTTTAAGCACTGGGGAAGGAGAAGGCGAATACTTACTCGTTATTATCACCTTACAGACCAGTTGCAAAGGAATTTGAGATAACAGAGGAGACATAGGTTCTCCAGAAGGTGTGACATGAACTTTTCAGAACCCACTGATAACGGTCTCGAGGTTTCTTAAGCTGAATTTAAAAGAAGGCATATTAATTCTTTCTAAATTTTCTACAAGCATTTTTGTGGACACACTTGGCTAAAGCACATTCCTCATCCCACCAAGGCAGAGGTCTCCTGCAAAACTTTCCAGACGTCCGTGGAATAGAAGAAAGGCCAGCCTGATATACAGTAGACGTGAAATACTGTTCTGCATTATCAGCACTGAAAGTTGGGAACATTAAAGTCAAGACTACAATGTTCTGCAAACTCTTCCCAACCAGTCGTACTCAAACACTAGCGAGGGACATGCTTCACCGGCACAAAGCTGCAAGCTTTAACCGCAATAGTGTTATTATCAATACCATTCAAGCCAGGCAATATTTCACATGAAAAGCTCAGCGAAGAATAACGGGAGACCAATGTAAGATCAATAATAGATAGAGTACCTGTCTATACATGAAATGTGTCAGGCCTCCAGTGCTAAGAGGAACCAGGTCCAAATCCTCAACAAAAGATGCCAGAAGATCGCAACAGGCCTTACATAATGTTTCATCCCACAAAGCATGATGCCTATTTACGTCACGTGGAAGAAGAGATGGCCTAGGAAGCTGAAGAATAAAATAGTCAGTGCACACACGGCCGTGAAGGGATGGGGGTAAATAAAGAAATCAGAATATGCAACTCCTCCCCAGGTGTAACTGAACAGCCTGAGCCTAAAGGAGAGACCAAACAGAAAAAGAAGTAAATGGAAAATCAGTACAGGACAGGAGAGCGCAGCCACTTTGAGAACCACAACCTGTAAGAGCTGGTGAGAGGAGAAATGTATATCCTATTCGAGCAGGAAAAGTCTTGTCTCCCACCATAGTCTCCTGAAGGCAAACACAGAAGGTGAAACTCAGACACAAGCATTTGAAGTTCCTCCCACTTTGCTCAAACACCTCAACATATGAACTACAGAGCAACTATTATTCGACGAGGCATGGCTGGTTATCTTCACACAAATAACTGTGTCCCTCTGTCCGTATTTCCTGCTTCCTATGATCTCCAGTCTTTCAAACGCAGTGTGTCCAGGCATCTCGAAATGATCGGATCTTGAATTTGGTTCTCTCTTTTATTTTGTTTTTCTCTTGGAAGGAAGAGTTATTGCGGGCTCGTGGCCTTTGGTTCCTTCTTCCTCTTAGAAAAAAAAAAATACTCTGCTGCTATGCTTAACCCTCCAAAACCCTGAGTTCCTGCACATGGGATTTTGTGGGGAAGGCCCTTAGCTTACTACCATTTATCTATCATGTCATAGTTCCATAGATCATGGGACCCAACCTGAGGTTCCCTCCTAATTTATGTTTTGAATATGCACTGAACCCTCACACTAGGGTGAAAATAGTTTCTTCTGAGTTAAACCAAGCTAAAGTAATCTCGTTTGTGAAGTCTGTTTATACTTTTAGTGAAATGAAAACCACTGATCGATTGTATTAAAATCTGGCGGCGCAACTGCCAGGGTCATATGCCGCTGGACAACAAGGTAAAAGATGCAGCAAAATAAAGAGTGGATATTCAAAATAAAGTTAATATCTGTTAGTAGGAATAAAACACTGAAAATGATAAAACAATAGTTCATAAAACATCAATTACTTACAAAAGTGGGAGGAGGCCGGCCTCCTGAAGAAAACTAAAAACATCAGTAAAATCCCTAGAGGCTTCATCAAGCATCGAGGACAAACAGTAGGCACCATCTGCCCCCTTATGCCTATGGAGGAATCTCTGACGTAGGTCCCCCAAACTCGGACACTCGATCAGCAAGTGACGGACAGTAAGGGGAGCAAGGCAGTCATCACAGTACGGTTGAGTCTCACCACTCATGAGGAACCCATGTGTCAGCTGAGAGTGCCCAGTGCGAAGCCTAGCAAGAGCCACCTCCAATTGCCAAGACATGGAGGGGAGAACCCTTGGCACAATCACTCTCTGAAAGATTTCATTTAGTTTATTATCAGCAACACCATCCCAGTATCTCTGCCAACATGTATGAATTGCATATCGCAAGCAAGGTGTTACATCAAAAACAGGAAGCTGGTAGTCGGCTGGGGGCTGTTGAGAAGACGCAGCTTTAGCTATGTATCTGCCCTCTCATTGCCCACCACACCATGTGCGGGAACCCAACAGATATCCACATGGCGGCCATGATGGCCAAGAAGAAAGAGCCACCTAAAATTGATAAAACCAATGGATGAGATGCATTAAAAGATTTCAGTGCGGACAGAGCACTACGCGAGTCACTTAAATCACAAAAACAGATTGGGGGAGAGTAAAAATGATTTTAAGAGCATATAAAATTGCGGTCAGTTCCACCGTATACACTGAAGTAATGCCAGGAAAGCTACCACCCCTTCTAAAGTAAGGGAAGACAACACCTAATCCTACTCCAGTATCAGTCTTGGACCCGTCAGTATAGACGGGGACAGAACCCTCATGAGTGGAGGCATGTTCTAAAAAGATAGAGAGGGACACCTGAGAGGGAAGTGAGCCTTTTTTTTTTCGACAAAGGACCTACAAAATGTCACACGAGAGAGTAGCCAAGAACCTACCTTTGGGATCCAATGTGGACAAACTGCCAGTCTCGGAACAAAGAGGGCTAACGTAACAGACAGGACCCTGTAACTGAAGTATCTTTGGGAAACTAGGACAGGTGTTATAAACAGAAGATCGGGAATCCTGAGGGACTATGGCACAAGTAATTGAGTCGGGAATGGTGAAGAGGATACCAACACCTCATCATCAGCAACTGGCATCACAAATCCAAGGGAAGTACACCAGCATCCACCAACAAACTTGAAATTGGGGATGATCTGAATGCCCAGGTTGCCAGATGTACACCAGCATGATGCACAGAATTTAGTATCCAGAGTCAGGCATCTGTTGCAAAGGAGTAGACCTCACACCGATATTCAGGTTTAGAAAGGATAAGAGATATGTGGAAGAGGAGGAGGGTCTGATGATCAGCATCCCAAGAAGTATGTCCCAAAATCCCCAGAAGACTCAAAGCTTTAATACAAGTTGCCTTCACAGAACGAATATGAGGAACCCAGGTTTATCATCTATCAAACAGAAGTCCCTAAAACCGAGTCTCTTCTACACAGGATATCCTCCGACCATAAAGATACAAATCAGGGTTGGGTGAACCTCCTGAATACAAAAAAAATGCATAACCACTGTCTTTCGCAAAGAAAAACAGAAGCCGCAAGACTCAGCCCACTCAGAAATTCTATGAAGAGCCAGCTGCATCTTCCTCTCTATCAGAGACATTCTGGTTGCTATGAAGGAAATTGAGAGGTCATCTACATATAATGAACCTCGCACACCATCAGGAAGTACACTGATTACCCTGTTGATGGCCACAGCAAAGACGTTAATACTAAGGATACTCCCCTGTGGTACCCCATCTTCAAGTGCTCGAGCATTGGATAGCAGTCCTCCCACTTTGACCCTGAAAAAACGGTTAGATAAAAAATGTTGAATAAAAACAGGCAAACACCCACGATGACCAATCTCATGGATGAAATTAAAATGCCATGATGCCAGGCAGTGTCATATGCTTTCTCCAAATCGAAGACCGTGACCTGGTGTTGGTTAATGGAGAAAGCCTCACAGACTGAAGATTCCAAGGACAGTAGGGCATCAGTGGTAGATTGCATTTTACGAAAACCATACTGGACTGGTGATAAGTAATTGCCCCTCTCCAAATACCACATGAGCCAGCCATTAACCATCTAACCATCTTCTCCAACATCCTGCAAACACAAGAGGTTAGAGAGATGGGATGATAATTTATTGCCTGCAGTTGATCCTTACTGGGCTTTGGGATGGGAATTACCAAAACAACTCCCCCAAAAGATGGAAACTCTCCAGTACACCAAATTCTGTTATACAATGCCAGCAAAAAGGAAAGGGATTCATCAGACATTTGCTGTAAAAAGGCATTTGGAATATCATCACAGCCTGGAGACGAATCACGACACTGTGACAAAGCAGCCCAAAGCTCAAAAATAGAAAAGGGGACATTGTAAGACTCTTCCCCAGAAGATGTGAAGCTAAGGCTACAGGATTCCAGGTGCCATCATTGGCATGCCGAAGGCGATTCAGTGTCCTTTTTAGAAACACCAGCAAAATGTTTGACAAACGCTTCAGCAACAGCCAAGGGATCAGTCACAGTCTCATCTGCATCAGGTAAAACAGGAGGTGAAGGAACAGGAAACTTGCCAGAAATCTTTCTGACCTGGTTCCACACTTGGGTGAGAGAAGTCCTCGAGTGAAAGGAGGAAACGTACTCCCATCATGAAGCACGTCTGTGCTCCTTCAATATGCGACGTGCATGAACACGTGCCCTCCGAAAAGCCACCAAATACTGAGTGACTGTTCGATGGTGGTGAAGCTGCGAGAAGACAATCCATTTGGCCATCACTGCAGAGGTGCATTCAGGGGTCCACCAGGGAACTGGACGTTTAGGAAATCAACCAGTAGTCTTGGGAATAGATAAAGGGGCTGCTGAGTGCATTACATCAGTTATGTACGTCACCGCCTCATCAGCACTATCAAAATCATCCACAATTCGGTCAGTGGAACATGACTCTAAAGAGTGGCCAGTTCACCTTGTCCAGGCTCCAGCAAGGAAGACGACATTATGGCTTACACACAGCAGAGGTTAAAATAATTGGCAAGTGGTCACTGCCATGCAAATCTGGCAACACACCCCACTTAAAATCCAAAATAGCAGTAGCTGAACACAGAGACAAATCAATGGCCGTAAAAACACCAGTCTGACTATGAAAACATGTCATCTCACCTGGATTCAACACCCCCAACTCTTCATCCTTCACCAAAGAAGCCAACATAGCATCTTTAGGGTTGGATATACTATCACCTTACAGTGGGTGACGCCCATTCAGATCACCCAGTAAAAGAAAGGGAGATGGAAGGTCACGAATAAGCTGTGCAAGATCTACCCTCTCAACAGAAGCACTTGGAGGGAGATAAAGACTACACATGGTATATTGGAGGTGAAGAAAAATCTGAATGGCAACAGCCTGCAGTGGAGTTGAAAGATAGAATGGGATATCACAGCAAACTAAGTTTGCATTACCACAATGACGTCCTTGACCAGGTAGAGGATCAGAATAAAATACATTATAACCAGAAGGATTGGAAGGAACAGCATCACCTACCGTGGTCTCCTGGATACAGATACACAGAAGAGTAAATTGAGAAATAAGATCACACAGTTCTTCATAGTTAACATGTAAACCCTAACAATTCCACTGGATGATAGAACCCATTGTGAAGGGATGATGATTAAATGTGGGAATGGCCACCTGAGGAGCGAGCAGGTTTGGACTGATGCTTATGAAAGCCCTTTGGAGGGGCCTGCCCAGCACCAGAAACCCACACCCTCTGTCTAACATCCGAAGGCAAATGTGAAGACGAGGAAGTAAGTTTTACAACACTCCTTCTTGGAGTAGGCACACTAATTTGTTTGGAAGGCAGCTTGGGGGCCACCTTGGGAGACATAAGAAGGCCAGTGCTCCCAACAGAAGCCCCAGAAGTTGAAATAGAGTCCACAGGACTCGAATCATTTGAGGAGGCCATCCTATGCTTCAGATCTGAAGCACCAACGAGCTGTCCAACAACATCCCCAGGTGGGGACGGGACCAGAGGTGAACCATCAGGTTCAGATTTCCCCTGGTTAGATCCCTCAGCCTGCTGGGCAGAGGTAACAGGAGAGCTGTCAACAGAAGAGTCATCAACAGAGACCTTAGGTGGCTGGTCTTCATGCTCAGAGGACTCTGACGAACAACAGTGACGTTTGCCAGGTACAGATGGAGGCTTGATCATACTGGGTAAGACGAGAGAAGGAGTCCGGTCAATGTGGACATCTGCCACCACCACAGAAGTATGCAAACCATCAGCCACAGCAGTGGGGACAGAAACAGTCAGAGTAGCGGTCGGGCAAACATCATTCTCACAAACAGTATTAACCATGGGGACAGCATTCTGCATATCACAAGATGAAGGAGTGGGTACTGGAACAGGGCCTCTTCCATGTATTGCTGTCACAGTAGCATACCCCAAATGGGATGTTTGTGACAACTGATAATCCGAGAAGCAGGTGGAGCAGCATGAAGGGTTGTCTCATTTTACTGTGGGACCTCCTTACGACATGAGAGAGCTGAAGCAAAAGTGACCCCAGGGCAGATAAACATCTCTCTGACCCTTTCCTTTGCCTCTGCAAAAGAAATATTCTCATGGGTTCGAAATGACATGACTTCATTCTCAAACTTATACTGGTCACACTGTGTTGATGAAGCTGGGTGAGCACCACAGCAATTGATACACAAGGGGGGGGATTCGGGCAGTCCATCTCACCATGTGAATTACCATACAATTAACACACGCCTGTGGGAGACCTAGCATGTTCCTGTGAGAAGACTGCTGATATGCCCAAATATCTGGCAATGAAAACACCACCTAGGTTTTGGTACATATGCCTTAACTCAAAGGCAGTAGTAAGCTGCGTCTAGGGCATCAGGCAATGTCAACCGATCAATGGTGACAATCAGTGATGGTGTGTCTGTCAATATCCCATTTACCTTTTTCTTTATCCTCTCCACCTTCACTACTCCCTGGTCTTTCAGACCATCTAGCAGGTACTCCTCTGAATACCTAAGGAACTCCTTAGAGAAGACAACATCCCGAGCCTGGTTCAGGGTGGAATGACTGTTGACTGCAACATCACAGGAGCCTAAACAATTGATGGCATGGATGCAGGTGCTTTGGTCAGCATCCCTGGCCTCTATAAGGAGTGACCCATCTACCTGTGGAACAACCTTTGGGGATGACTCACAAGTCTTGACCAGGTTGCGATGAACCTTAATCACATTATGGTCCCTGAAGGAGCAACCATCAGCCAACTTCAAAACTAGGAATTTTATATATTGGTCAGGCACAAAGAAGCCAGGCATCGTCTCAGTGAAGGGTGAGAGAGCTTTCTTGGAGGGCTGCTTCCTCGAAAGCGCTTCTTACCCTTATTGCCCTTATCTGGTACAGGGTTGGCAGTTGCAAAGACGGCCGGTAGTCGCGGACTCGTGGGCCTGGCCACCTGCCGCATTACAAAAATTGGGGGGTCATAATTAGACCTGACATAACTTCATTCTCCCACCCCTCCACCAACCATGGAACCCAACAGGGGACCTGGGCAAGAGTGACTCCAGGAATATAGGAGGCACCAGGCCCCCCCCCAGTGCCCACTTGACTCTAGCCAATGCATGACCAACCGACTGACTTGCTCGGGCCCAACCAGACCGCCCATCTAGCCAGAATAAGGGACCAAAGAGATGTATTGCTAGCTGCAGGGCACATTGTGCAGCATCAGTCAACCTCCAGGATTCCCATCTCCCAGCTTATGGGACACCACGCACAGCAAACACGTGGGGAGGCAACAGTCCTGCCCTAGATGGCAAATGGGCAGGGACTAACATCACCAGCAGGCCAGTGATGTAGGGGGTGCTTGGTTCTCAAGGTCAACATATGCCGAACCCAACAAAGGTAGGCATGACTCCAGAGTAGGTGGCACTGCCAGCCTTGCTTCAAGCTCCCCACCACGACAAGGTGACCCCCCTCAATGGGGGAAATGAAAAACAAAAGCATTCGGGGTCCAATTGCTGATCACTGGCAAATATCTTGCCTAAGGTACAAGGTACATACAAAGCTATTTGCAAAAAAAATATCTCTATCCGTTCCTGACATATTGGCCAAAATGCAGTTTGTAGTATGACGGCTGGTATTCAGTCGCCTTTAATCCAACCCTCATCAAAAGTTAATCACATCTGCCCATTCACATAATTGCTGTTCTCTCATCATTTGGTAAAAATTCTTGCACAACTTTTCGAGATATTTCGGGAACGAACGAACGAACGAACGAACGAACGAACACACACACACACACACACACACACACACACACACACACACACACAAATATATATCATCTAGCCTTGCTACAAGCAGTTGATAAAAATCATTACTTGTCTGTAGCTTCCCAGCTCTTTATGATTCTGGTGACATTGTGTATTATGAAGAAGTATGAATATCAAACTCTAATACCAGACGTAAGTTAAATAACCAGCATGTAAAGAGAAAACCATACTGTAACACGGATTTATAACTGACCTATTTATTTTACTCTCAACTCTACATAGTAATTACTTTTGTTGTAATAGCCTCGCTACTCCATCTCAACCTTTTTTTTTTTTTTTTGCGAGGAAGCAGGAACCAAAGGCCACGAGAAAGACAAAATACAAGAGAGAGCCAAAATCAAGATCCGATCATTTCGAGATGCCTGGACACTCTGCGTCTGAAACTGGAGATCATAGGAAACAGGAAATACAGACAAAGGAAGACAGTTCCAGAGTTGACCTGTTGCATAAATGAAGGACTGGGAGTAACGGTTAACTCTTGCATTAGAAAGTTGAACAGAATAAGGATGAGAGTTTGTTGCTAGACGGGTGCTATGCGCCCGTCATAGAGGTGAAGGAATGCATGCAGACAGTTCAGAGGAGCAGTGACTATTGAAGCAGCGATAGAAAAGAGATAAAGATGCAACAGTGCGATGAAGAGACAGAGGTTGAAGGGAGTCAGTAAGAGGAGGAGAGTTAATGAGATGAAAAGCCTTTGACTCCACCCTGTTGAGGAGAGCTGTATGTAGGGAGCCTCCCCACACATGAAAGTTGTACTCCACACAGGGTGGATAAAACCCCTGCAGGGGTAAAGAAGGAACGGAGTCGGCTTAGCACACCTAATCACTTGGAAGCAGATTTTACAAGAGATCTAATATGATCTTTCCAAGATAAGTCCCGAGTAAATGAAACCCCAAGCATGTTCAAGGATGATGCAGGATTAAGCTGAATATTATTAAACATTAGTGGGTACTCCTGTGGAAGATTTTGTCGGGCTGATAGGTGTAAAAACTGAGTCTTTGATGCATTAAAAACAACAAGATTATTTTTACCCCAATCAGAGATATGAGCCAAGTAAAACATTAGGTATGCATAGCCTCATCCCTTGTTTGTTGAAGTAACTGCTGAGATGGACTTTGTGGGAACCGAACGGAACAAAAGGAAGAGAGTTGGTGGTAGGACTGAGCCCTGAGGAACACCACTGTTGAGAGATCTAGGAGTCGAACGATGATCGTCTACAACAGCAGCTATAGAACGACCAGAAAGGAAGCTAGAGATTAAGGCACAGATAGAATGATAGAAACCGTAAGAGGGCAGTTTGGAAATTAATGATTTATGCCAGATTCAATCGAAAGCCTTTGAAATGTCAAGTGCAATGGCAAAGCTTTCGTAAAAGTCCCGAAAGGAGGATGACCAGGAGTCTGAACGGTAGGTGAGATGATCGCCAGTGGAGCGTCCCTGACGGAACCCATACTGACGATCAGAAAGAAGGTTGTGATAGGAAAGATGCTTAAAATTTTTCTATTAAGAATTGACTTGAAAACTTTTGAGATACAGGATGTTAAAGCAATTGGATGATAGTTAGACGGTTGGGAATGGTAACCCTTCTTTGGGACTGGCTGAATGAGAAACTTCCGGCAAGAAGGAAAGGTGCAAGTTGATGGACAAAGGCGAAAGAGTTTGCCTAGGCAGGGTGTAAGCTCAGAAGCACAGTTCTTGAGAACAACAGGAGGGACTCCATCAGGCCCATATGCCTCATTAGTATTGAGGCCAGTGATGGCAGAAAATACATCAGCTGAAGAAATTTTAATGTCAGCCATGAGGAAGTCAGAGGGGTGAAGTGATTGAGGAACAGCACTGGAACCATCTAAGGTGGAATTGGAGGAGAAAGTCAGAGCGAAGAGATTTTCTTAATCAGTAGAAGAAATAGCTACACAGCCATCAGAGTAGAAAAGAGGAGGGAAGGATGATGAGGTAATGTTGTTAGAAAGGTTTTTGGCAAGGTGCCAGAAGGAGCAGGAAGAATTCAGGTTGGAGAGTTCAGAGCATTTAGTACAGATGAAATTATTTTTAGCAGAGTGAAGAACAGACTTAGCACGATTCCGGGCAGAAACGTTAAAAGATGTGATTCAGGGGTGGGTTGGCTCCAGTACCTTTTATAGGCCCTCTCCTTGTTGCGGACAGCATTGGAACAAGTGTGATTAAACCAAAGCTTTCTTGCATTAGTCAGACGATATGAGAAAGGAATGTATGCTTCCATGCCCGAGAGAATAGCCTTCATAATGCGCAAGGCACATTCAGATGGCTCCCGGCCATGGAAGCAGTAATCATTCCAGGGAAAAGCAAAGAAATACTGCGTGAGGGGCTTCCAATCAGCAGCTCCAAAGTGCCACAGACGACGTTCCTTTGGAGGGTCCACAGGGCGTACCAGAGTGATAGGACAGAGTAAGGTGATAAGGTTGTGATCGGAGGAGCCCAATGGAGTGAAAAGATTAACAGCGTAAGCAGAAGGATTAGTAGTAAGAAAGAGGTCAAGTATGTTGGGGCTCTCTCCAAGGCCGTCAGGGATATGAGTAGGGTTCTGAACAAGCTGCTCTAGGTCATTAAGGACAGAAAAGGTGTAGGCTTGTGCAACAGGTGGATCAGTGAAATAAGAGAAGAGCCAAAGGTGGTGGTGAACATTGAAACCTCCTAGAATGGAGATTTCAGAGAAAGGAGAAATGGATAGAATGTGTTCCATCATAGAAGTAAGATAGTCAAAGAATTTTTGATAGTCAGTAGAATTAGGAGATAAGTAAACAGTGCAGATATATTTAGTCAGAGAATGACAGGAAATCCGAAGCCAGAGTGTAGAGAATTCAAAAGAATCGACTTCAGGAACACGAGAACAAGATAGGTCATTGCATACATATACGCAACATCCACCTTTGGCTTTGAAATGAGTATAGAGAAAGTAGGAGGATACAGAAAACGGTTTGCTGTCAGTTTCCTCAGACAGCTGAGTCTCAGTTAGAATAAGAAGGTGAGGTTTAGAGAAGGAGAAGTGGTGTTCAACAGAGCGAAAGTTAGAGGAAAGGCAGGGAATGTTGCAGAAATGAACAAGAAGAGAGTCAGACAGTGGTTCCAGGCAGCTCAAGTCGTCTCGGGGAGAGGAGCGAAAGGTTGTTGATACCCCTCCAGTTACGATTCCACATAATACATTATGCATTTTTTTTTTTTTTACGTATAAGATCTGTTGTATCTGGAATCAGCTACCAGCACAGGTAGTTGATACTTCGTCGACAGAGCAGTTCAGGGTTATACCAGACCTGACTTTGTTGTATATTGGATATTTCTTCCAGTTGCCTAACCTATCCTTTTTCTGCCGGATGAGTTATACTTCCTTTTCGATGCCCATTTCGCAGGTGGGAGAGGTGGGTGGATTGAGCCTTCATCTCTACTATAGTTTCCTCTCGTTGAGTAACCTATTATATTCATTCATGATACCTCTGAAGTATAAGTTGCAAGACTTTCTGAGGTACTACTTCCCCTTGGAAATCCTTTTCCCCCTCTCTCTCTTTCTGTGTCTATTTAAGAAATATTTCCTATAATGTGTTATCCCAGGGATCTTAAAGGCGAAAATCGGTGAAATCTGCCTATAGGTTGACCATATTTGAAGGCATAACAGGTGATGAGTTTTCTTTGGTAACTAAAATATGCATTTGTAATCCACAGTAAATGTAAGAAGATCGCTTCAGAACAAAGCTGATGCTATGAAATCTTGCTTCATATTGACATTTTATAAGCATAAACTGATAATTGATGGATTTTACAAGAAGTGGTATCGCATCTTGTTCCAGTGGTTGATCATGTACCCTTAGGTGCAGGTTGGTAAACAGACAGTTTGGTCAATCCGTGGCAGGTGGCCCTTGAAAGTGTGGCATATACTTCAAATGTAGCCCAGATGTGTTATTCATTGAAATTTATACCTGTATCCCCCAATAATACTGAAGATACATAGGAATATATCAGACAGTTCTGTGAATCACATTAGTTCTATATTGGCCTATGCACCAGAGAATGGTCATTATCAATAGGTCAAAACGTGATTATAATGCGTAAAATTAAAAGATTATTAAGAATTTTGAGGATGGTTAGCATTTACTCGTAACCAATACAGGTAATGTGATACACGGTTAATGCTTGAACCAAAACTATATGACTTAAATGAGATAATCAGTTTCACAAAAGACTCTGTCCAGCGTTTAACCCGCCCTGTGCCAGCGACCTACATGTATGTCGGCAAAATGATATATATGCCAAAATTCGAAAATCCAAATTAGGCACTAAAAAAATCAGCTGGGATATTCCTACTTCTCTCTAGGCCTCTCCAAGCCTTCTTATATCATCTGTATACCCAAGAAGAGTGTCCTTGGCTTGAATAGCATAGTTACCGATGAAGAAAACGAAGATCTACCTCAAGTCAATGGGTTTCTATGGGCGTTACTCCAAAGTTTTCACCCGCTTGCTTAGGAAGAATCAACCGCAAAATCGACCTGAATGGCTTTTGTGAGTACTTTTATGGCTGTTCTCCATGTTTTCACATCATTTCTAACCTATCTAGCCTAAGAAAAAAGGTTGAAAAATTGGCCGGCACCACGGCTCCATGAGGGTCGAAAGTCTGCTGGCATGCGATGGGTTAACCCGAGGCGTCCCGTGGACGTATGGGTATGTTGCAACATTACGTAACTGCCAGTCCCAACGATGTACTGGTTCATCGCGCAATTGCAATGTTCATAATTTGCACAATTTTCAAATCTCGCGCTTGATTTTTGGTACATATACACGGGACACCTTCCTCTATTCCTCTACAAGATGCCAGACAGGGACAATGCCTTACTCCGCATAGCTTCCCCCCCCCCACACGCCATTGTCTCGGCAATTCACCTGTTACCAGTGACCTGGCCAATAAAGACATTCAGGGCCAGAGTGATTCCCCAATCAATGACAATGTGGAGGACAAAGTTTACATAGTATTAGAGGAAGAAACAGTCAAAAATGATGATCAGGTAATGTCGGTAAAAAAGGTCAGGTATGTTGATGTGTTAGTGAGTGAAACAATGCTTATAATGCTTATATTACTGTTTGAAAACCAATATACTCTCATACTACATATAAATTCGTACCAAATACATAAATAAATACCGTTTATGAGTGGTGTGGAATAGTTACCCTCCCATAGAACTCGTTTTCTTTGGAGCCAGCCTGATACAAAACCCAGTAAGGTAAGGAGGTACTCCTGCCTGTATCGAGTATTTTAAACCTCAGGTGAGGGATTTCTTCATGAATATTCGATGTTTCTAACCAAATGCGGAGGTTTGAGCCCACCCCCCAAAAAAAATCCAAAATAGCTCTGGATTGGGGGGTATCGGAGGTGCGAAATCGGTCGGGATGTGATGGGTTAAACACCAGTTTTATATATTTTTACTGAATGTAACTTGAAAATACATCAACATTCGTATTTTTAAAATATACCTCGGACAAGGACTGAACCGAGCGATGACAACCCAGGACCGGACAAAGGACTTGGTAATGGCTACATGGAATGTAAGAGGAGCGAATGATGAGGTGAAAGAGAGAGAGATTGTCCAGGTGCTTGAGGGTGCAAAAGTGGATGAATGTGGAATGACTGAAATAAAATGGAGAGGAGAAAATGTGTGAGAATGGGAGTATGGATGGGGTATATGTGCAGGAGTAGGTGAGAATGAGAGGGCAAAGGAAGGAGTATGTATAGTTATGAGTAAAAGATGGAAGAAGAGCATAAGACAGTATGGATCAGTTGGGTCAAGGATTGTGTGGGTAAAGTTGAAAGTTGGAATACAAATGTGGGCTATTGTGTGTATGTATGCGCCAATGCAAGATCGTGCTAGAAGAGTGAGTGAAAAGTTCTGGACAAATGTGGAAGTGTGCATGGAAAAGTTTGGAAGGAATGAGAGTGTTTTTGATCGGTGATATGAATGGTAAAGTAGGGAATGTGAAGGTGGATGGAATAGTTGGTGAGTGGGGTGTGCCTGCTGAGATAGATGAGAATGGCAGTGCGTTAGTGGACATTTGTGCTGGGAGAGGGTTGGTGATAGCCAATACCCTCTTCAGGCATAAAATGATTCGCAGGTATACATGGCGAGTGATGAGAAGGGTGGTTGGTGAACAGAATGAAAGGAAGGCAATGATTGATTATGTGTGTCTGGATGAAAGATGTTAAGATGTGTAATGGATGCAAGAGCTTATAGAGGTTCGGGGAGTGGACTTTCTGACCACTACTTGGTGGTGGCCAGAATTAGGATACAAGTAAGATCGAGGAATAGAAGAAGGGAAAGACGAGAGGAAGGAGTAGTTGCACGGAGAGTGGAAAAATTACAAGAGGATGAGAAAAAGGCAGAGTATAAGAGAGAAGTGGAGGAACGTTTGGGCAAAAATGAATTGGAGCAGATGGGGGACGTGGAAGGTGTGTGCAGAATATTTAAAGAAGAAATATGTGCAGCATGTGATGTGGTGTGTGGGAGGAAGAGAAGACGGAGGGGGTGCAAGGAACAGCGTGGTGGACTGAAGAGGTGAGACAGGCTGTGGCACAAAGAAGAAAGCATACAATGAATGGATGAGAAATAGGGGCGTCGAAGAAGTTGAGAGGCGGAAGAGAGAGTTGTATGTAGAAAGAAAGAGAGAGGAAAAAGATTAGTAAGAGAGAGTAAGAAGAGAGTGGATGAGGAATTTGGAAGGAATTTGAGTGTAAAGTGGAGGGACTGTAAGAAAATGTTCTGGAAAGAGGTGAAGAGAGTAAGACAGGGTGAAAGTGAGGTTAGCAGGGGAGTGAAAGATAATAATGGTAAATTACTAGTGGAGAAGGGAGAAAAAGTGAGCAGATGGAGAGAACACTTTAAGAAATTGTTGAACATACAGGATGGAAGTAATGCGAGAATAAGTGGTTGGGGAATGGCTGGGAGAAGGAGGGAGGTGAGAAGACAGGAAGAAGTCAGAAGGATAGAAGTTGTGGAAGCAATGAAGAAAGTTAAATTGGGGAAAGCCCCAGGAATTGATGGAGTGTGTGGTGAAATGCTGAAGCATGGGGGAGAGATAGTAGTAGAATGGATATGGAAGATGTACAGATTGGCCTGGGAGGAAGGTAGAGTCCCTGAGGATTGGAAGTCAGGTATAATTATTCCCTTGTACAAAGGAAAAGGGGAAAAAGAAGTGTGTGGTTATCATAGGGGCATCTGTCTTCTTAGTATAATAGGAAAAGTGTATGGTAGGATACTTATTGAGAGAGTTAGAAAAAGAACAGAGGAATTAGTTGGAGAAGAACAGGGAGGCTTTAGGAAGGGAAGAGGTTGTGTAAATCAGATATTCATTCTTAGATCTTTAGTGGAAAAGTTTCTAGAGAAGAGAATGAAGTTATATGCCGCTTTCATGTATTTGGAGAAAGCATATAACAGCGTGGATAGACAAGGATTGTGGAAAGTATTAAGTATATATATGGAGTAGATGGAAAGTTGTTGAATGCTGTGAAGAGTATGTATGATGGTGCTAAGGCTGCAGTGCGTCTGGATGGTGAACTAAGTGAATTTTCTCTTTGGAGGTTGGGTTGAAACAGGGATGTGTCATGTCTCCATGGTTGTTCAATCTGTTCATGGATGGGGTAATAAAAGAGGTACAAGGTAGGGTAGTGGATGTTGGAGTGGCCCTGGTGAGAGAGGATAGTGTTTGGAAACTCCCTGTACTGTTGTTTGCAGATGATACTGTGTTGTTATGTGAAAACGAAGGGGAGCTGCAAGGCTTGGTGGATGAGTTTGGTAGAGTGAGTAAGAAACGGAATCTAAAGGTGAATGTAGGGAAGAGTAAAGTGATGGTCTTTGAGAGAGGTGAAGTCAGTGAATGTACAGCGAGGTTGGATGGTGAGGAATTGGAAAATGTGAGTACGTTTAAGTACTTGGGTAGTGTGATGAGTAAGGATGGAGGTTTGGCGGGTGAAGTGCTTGAAATGGTACAGCAGGGAAGAAAGGTTTCTGGTTCTTTGAAAGCAGTGATAAGAAACAGAGAAGTGAGCATGGAAGTGAAAAAGTTACTACATGACAGTACGAGTATTGTGATACCAACTCTAACGTATGGAAGTGAAGCTTGGACGTTGTTGGAAGGACACAAGTCAAGAATGAGAGCAGTGGAAATGAGTTATTTAAGAGGAACCTGTGGAGTCACATGGAGAGACAGGCTGACGAATAAGGATATTAAGGAGCGTTGTGGTATGGATATGGATGTGATTGGAAGTGTTATGAGGAACACACTGAGGTGGTCTGGTCATGTGCAGAGGATAGAGGGTGAAAGACTGACGAAGAGAGTGTATGTGAGTGAGGTGGAGGGGGGAAGAGGGAGGGGGAGGCCAAGGATGAGATGGAGGGATGGGGTGGGGAGGTATATGAGAGAGAGGGGTGTGAGTTGGGAGCAGGGCAATGAAATGGCGGGGGACAGGGCGACGTGGAGGCGATTTGTTTGTGGCCACCCCAAACGGGATTGAGGCGTCTGGCAATAGATAGATAGACCTATTTACATTTTCACCCTGCAGTAAAGTAGCAACCATTCTTTCTAGATGCATTATACAGTATCGAAGACATAATTTTACAGTACTAAAAGTATTGGACCTCATTTCATTGCACTAAGATATCCTTTTTGATTTTGCGAATACAGCACTAATTATCGTATCTTTACTAATTCACCGTACCATATTCCTCAAAAAGTATAAAAGGATAAATTGGAGACGAAGATTATGCTCCCTAATAATAAAATAAGAAGTAATTACTGATGGTGCTGCCTGACTGTTCAAAAGTATGCTACAGAAGGGCATGTAACAGCAATATTGTTTTAGGCCATGGTACAGATTATCGGAATAGGCCAAACAGACGAATAGAATGTGGTGATGGTACCACTCAGTACGAGGGGGCGGTGCAGTATTCTTAGGTGTTGCCTGAACCAGCCAATTTAGTGTGCATGAGAGACAAGAGTGACCAGCCTAGACTGATGAATTACATTTAATGATCTTGCTTTATCAGAGCTATATTATCATTAAACACTGTACATATACTGCAGTGAATGCAACGGATGACTACGCATAAATTCAATATGTCCAGTGCATTAGAATGCAGAAAAGTAAATGTAAATGTTATAACACTGTTGGTTAAGAGATTCCTAGACAGTTTACAGAAAAACTTGAACTTTTATTACATTGGGACCTGACAAAGTCTGTTATAGGTTCTTCCACGACTCACTTCTGCTATTTTCTGTTTTAGGCCGGTCTGTATGAGCAGTGGAAAAAGGAAACACTGGAAGCTGCTGCACGTGAAAGTCGAATGAAGCAGAGGGAAGAAATAAAACAGCAGGGGCAGGATGGAACAGAACACAGCCAAACTAATTTCAGGAGTCTGTCTGTTATCCATGTGCAGGGACCTCTGCTGCTTCTCCTGGTGGGCATCACCCTGGGCAGTGTGACCTTTGTAGTGGAGAGGCTGCTGGTGTCGGAGCCTCACCCTTCACATACACCTGGACCTACGAGACTAACATTAGACTGATTAATTTTCCATATGCCTACCACAGGCAGATTTACACACACACACACACACACACACACACACACACACACACACACACACACTATCTATATACCTATGCTGCTTCCCCCAAGGAAAGGGAGGTAGCCGAGACAGGACAACACATTCCCAATTTACTCATCCACTCAAACATTCATTCGCATCTTAGCCCCAAAGGGGAGAAGGGACAGATCCTCACCGCACTACACCGCACGAGGGTCAACTGCATAGTGCAGTCAGTGACATTCGCAGCTGGGCCTGACAGCATAGCTAGTTTACCCCTGCCACATCATAATAGACTCATCCACTTACATGCACCTGACCTGATTAGCTGATCAGACCAAATGCAGGAGAATATCGCCTCAGGGCTGTCATCATTTATTCACAATTTGTCTCCATTTATTTCTGTCACGCACAGCCACTCTTCCTTGCTCAACAGACATCCCTCTCGCATCCAACACTCTCTTCACACTGTCCATCCATCCTATTCGTGGTCTTCCTCTCAGCCTTACACCTCTCATATCAGATCTAGTTATCTTTTTCACCAATCGCTCATTATCCATTATCTCCACATGCCCAAACCATCGCAACACCCTCTGCTCAACTCGATCAGCCATCACCCGAACAACTACAGTTCTCCTTCACACTTCATCATTTCGCACTCGATCCATACGCGTCACTCCACACATACTCCTCAGACACTTCATCTCCATTACATTCAAACTTTTCCTCTCTGCTACACCCATATTCCATGTTTCAGCCCCTTATAATGCAGTCGGTACCACAACACCCTCATACAGGCTTCTCTTTACATCCATTCTAACCAAAGGTTCTAAACACTTTTTTCCATTCCTCCCAGCACCTTCCCTACTTCATTCATTCTAAACTTCATTTCTGCATCTATTCTTCCATCCACAGCAACATGTGACCCTAAATACTTAAAACACTCTACCTCCTCGAGCAACTCGCCATTCAAAACTATATTCATCCTCCTATGGTGGTACCATTCTTAAGTGGCGGTTTGGGTGGGGCACCAACCTCTGTACAGTGTTGCCACGTTTTCCATACCCGCTATGTGAACGGCTCTGATATATATATATGTAATAGGCATCACAATAAGATAAACACATAAGCATATAATGGTAACGTGTGTATTATAATATATGAAAGAACAGTAAACTTTTTATGCGTAAAATATTAATACGTCAATACAGAAACGTGGCATAATTATTTTACAGTGTTGCTTTTAAAAAAGTAGTCACTTTTATTGGCTGTTACCGTATTTCTGGGGTGGGTAATAATGTCACAGCTATGATTATGAGATAATGTGCAGGAATAAAAGAAAAAATATGCCAATTTCTTAGTAAAAAAAATATATATACATTAAAACCCTCGTGAGCGGCAACACTCACACACACCCAGCCCGACCCGAGGGATAGAGGAATAGGCCTGTTTGGGGACACCTCTTAAAAAAAACGCGCCAAGATTTTTACCTCCTGGGTGGTGTGGAAATAAAGTCAAATTTACAATATGTACATTATAACGTAAAAGAAAATAACCAAAATGTATCCTAAAATACCACAGACGAGAGAGAGATAGAGAGAGAGAGAGAGAGAGAGAGAGAGAGAGAGGGGGGGAAGGCAGACCAGGGGCAGTGTTGAGTGCAGCTGAGTGAGAGATGGAGGAAGGGAGGGAACGAAGGAGGGAGAGAGTGACTGAATGAAAACAAATCATGGCGCCACAACAACGAGGTCATCTGGCGCCATATGTAAAACAATAATATTTTAAAACATAATTAGATATAATAAAAACAAAATAAAGAAATGAAAGCACAAGTTTATAAGTCACTCATAAAAGAAACAAAATTCCCAAGGGTGAAGCACATCTCCCCAAGGAGACAGAGAGAGAAAAGGCAGGCAGGGGGCAGTGTTGAGTGCATTGTCAAGCTGAGGGAAAGATGAAGGGAGGGAAGGAAGGAGGGCGAGAATGATTGAATGAAAACAAATCAAGACGCCTCAACACCGAGGTCGTCTGGCGCTATATGTAAAACAATAATATAATAAAAACAAAATAAAGAAATGAAAGCACAAGTTTATAAGACACAAAAGAAACAAAATTCCCTAGGGTGATGCACATCTACCCCCAGGAGAGAGAGAGAGAGAGAGAGAGAGAGAGAGGCATCGCGATATGGAAAACGTGGCAACACTGTACAGAGGTTGGTGCCCCACCCAAACCGCCACTTTAGAATAGTACGACCATACCATCTACCAACCTCGTACACTTCATCACTTTACTCTTATTCTCATTTCCTTTCAAATTCCTCCTTTCACACACCCTTCCAAACTCCTCTGCCAACTGTCTCAGTCTCTCCTCTGAATCAGCCACCAGTGCAGTATCATCTGCAATCAGCAGCTGCTTCGGATTCCACTCTTTACCCTCTAAACCTCTTGCAATCACCTCCTTTACAACACCACCCATATAAATATTAAACAACCAAGGCGACATCACACATCCCTGTCGCAGCCCCACTACTCACGGGAAACCAATCATTCACAGTATTTCCCACTCTTACACACGCTCTGCTATTTACATAAAAACTTTTCACCTCTTTTAGTAACCTACCATCAAGTCCACACAATCTTAAAACAGTCCACAAAGCCTCCCTATCTGTTCTATCATACACTTTCTCTAAATCCATGAATGCCCAAAAGACATCCCTGTATTTCGCTAAATACTTTTCACACACTTGTCTCACAGCAAACCCCTGATCCACGCATCTCATCCCTCTCCTAAAGCCACACTGCTCATCACCAATCACTCCCTCCGTACCCTCTCTAACTCTCTTAACACTCAACCGTACACCTTACCTACAACATTCAACAGACTTACAGTATACCCCTTAATCTAGTACATTCATACTTATCACCCTTGCCTTTATACAACGGAACCACACAAGCATTAGCCCAGTCAATTGGCACCGTACCTTGCACAAAGCACACATTCATCAATCTTACTAACCAGTGAACAATAGTTGCTCCACCACCTTTCAGACATTCCACAGCACACCCATCCATACCTTCAGCTTTCCCTTTTTCATCTCCTTTACTGTCTCCTGCACTTCCTCCTTTGTGATCAAAGAATCATTCAACTCTCTCATCACATTTATTCCTTGCACCCTTCCCTCTGCCACAGTCTCAGCCTCCCTTTCCTCCTCTACATTTAACAATCATTCAAAATACTCTGCCCATCCCTTCCTTACTGCATCCATCTCAATTAACATACTTCCATCCTCTGCTTTTACTCAATCTTCCTGCCCAGACTCTCCCTTTCGCACCCTTTTCACTTCCTTCCAAAACAATTTCTTATTCTGTTGAAAGTTCTCAGTCAACCGCCTACCCCACCTTTCATCTGCTGCCATTTTTCCATCACGCACAGCCCTTCTCGCCCTATTCCTCTTTTCCTTATACCTCTCATATGACACTTCATCCTTTCTCTGCAGCCACACTTCATATGCACGTCTCTTCTCAGCCACAGCCATACTTACTTCCTCGCACCACCATTCACTTCCTTTTTTTACACCACCACCCACACGTCTCACACCACACACCTCTTCCGCATGCCCCACCACAGCACTCTTAAACAACTGCCATTCCTCCTCCACACTGCCATTTTCCTGATCTTTCACTGCGTTCTACTCGTCTTTCAATTTCTCCTGATACTCTATCATTTTCTCTCTTTTATCCAACTCACTCTCTTTCAAAACCTCCCTGCCACACCTAACTCTCCTAGCTCTCACCCATCTCTTACCTACTCTTAACTTACCCTCCACCAGATAGTGGTCAGACATACCTCCACCCTCCCCTCTCAGAACTCTCACATCCAACAATCTTCCTGTTACATTCCTGGACACAGCAATATATGTATATATATATATATATATATATATATATATATATATATATATATATATATATATATATATATATATATATATATAAATATGTATATATATATATATATATATATATATATATATATATATATATATATATATATATATATATATATAAACAGGCCCGTATCATAATTTAGTATTTGACCTTTTCAGCCTTAGGGCATCATTGCTGTTCCATTCATACTATTAGTAATCATTCGGAGGAAACTAGAATAATGTAGACAAGGCGTCCAAGGGTACACAGTGTATTAATATTGCATTTTGAGGGCTAAGAAAAATAAAACAAACACAGTTCACAAGTCTTTGTTCTTTTGAGGCTTATGGAAAGTCAGATTCAGAATAAAATAAGAACGAAGTAATTCACACGATTTTCACCCTCAAATCTGTAACTGCTCATAACGGAAAGGTGTTAGCATTTACTATTCTTGCTACTCTTGGGCAATGAATACACCATAAAGTTACAGTGACATAACCGCAATTCTTAACGCACATTTTACCATTTTAATCATATCAGAAAACAGAAATGCATTCTTTTTTCTTCGCCCTTCACACATTGAAATGGTGACAGTACAGCAGGATGGAAATGTGTTGTTGACATTTGACAAGCCTGTGGGAACTATTTTCCCCCAGAGCGAGGTATCTTGTGTTTAGCAGTAAATGTGCAAAATTATAATAGTTGTCTTTGTTAAAAGCAGAGGAAATTCCAGAGAATGTTTATTGCTAATAGCAGGTTTTTAACCCAGAGATTTGCTCTAGTTCCTGGTTAATAATCCTTATTATTAATAAAGTAAATGTTGCTGCATTTAATCTTTATGGACAACTGTATTGTAAATGCGTGTATAAACATTTAGAAAGAGTCCACTGTACCTGTCTGCGCCTGCGTGCTGTGATGTGTAAAATGGAAGAAGGTATTGTATCTTAATGTACTTGGATATTTGATCTTATTCTTATCTGAAAATAAGATTAATTTGATAAGTTAATGGCTTCTAAATTTCGGGAGGTAATTCATTCTATTTAAGTAACTGTAATTAAATAATGTTTGGCATCTCTGAATCCTATGAGGGAGAGGAGATACGCCATTGCTCAGTCAGTCCCTTAAGCTCATTCAAGCTGCATGCTGTATCCACCTTGATGCTTGGATTGACCCTCGCAAACCTAATCAAGACTGCTAGCCTGTCGTCATCGGTCATTCCGACACTTCCTAGCCAAGTATCCTTAGAGATTTGGCGAAACTAAAAGGAACTATGATATGAAGATAAAGAATAGGTGGGTTAGGGTAAGTTATATCCAGTCGTTTAAGGTGACTTGTTACTCGGTTTAACTTCGGTGTTAATAGTATAATACCCTGTGCCTCCAAACCAATTTATTTTATGATTTTTTTTTCTGACATTTTGGTGCCCCAAGTGAGGAAGCTAGCTGTATGCTAAGACTTTAAGCGAGTTCAAGATTGGATTCGTGGGTTGGACTCCGTGCACGGTAGTGTCAGACACGGAAATGCATGTACCTAGCTCCAGGCGGAAAAGCTGGTTCCCTTTTGAATGATGAGTGGCTGTGTGCCGTGTTGGATTCGTGGGACAGAAAGCTTACTATCCTTTTTTGGGGGGAGTCCAATGGAATATCAATGAATTAACTGCTTCTGAGCTCAGGGCAATTTAGTTGTTTATTCAGAAATATGAGTGTGGGGACAAAGATATAACCCAAGCGGTTTAACAGCCCATGGGAATAGATTTAAAAGAAAAACCCTTCCCTACAATCGTCAGAATTGAATTTGATTAACTGCTTCTTGGCTCAGGAAAATTTGTTATTTAGGGGTTTTGGTTGTGGGGTAACAGGTACAACCCAAGCGGTTTAACAAGAAAGAGGGAGAGGTTTAAAATAAAATCTTCCCAACAATCATCAAAATTTAAAGTGAAAATATCGGAATTTAATGTGTAAATATAGTAATCAGACAAAATATCTATTTCCTTGTTAAAGAAGTTAACGGGTGGTAAGGCTGGATGGGTAACTGGAGCTATTAACTATTGTAAGGAAGTATTGGAGGAAATACCATTGACAAAGGAGAAATTAAGTAGTCTTTTGAATATTTTAAGACAGATGGACTAAATATGAAAAAAGTTATACTAATTAAGAAGCAACTTTTGTGATGGAAGTTAATAAAGATCTGTTGGAATCAGAGACTACGAAATATAAAAGTAACTAAGAGGAAGAGGTATATAACAATCGTAAAGTTGCTTGAAACAAAATTCGCTAATACCACCGCAGAAAGTCAAGTTGTGGAACTGTGGAGTAAAGCCGCACTACCAGATATTACTCTCGCAGAGATTGATGGGGAGCAAAATTGAGATCCCTTTAGGATAAATTTAAATACTTAGTCCATGACAGAACAGACCCGCACCCTGTGGGGTGCTGATCGCAAGACTCTCCTACACCTGCATCAGGCGTTAGTGGGATGTAAACATGTCTATGGTTGTGAGGTTTACTCCTCTGCTACTGTGCCTCGATTTCAGGTCCTTGATCCTGTACATCATGCTGGTTTGCAACATGCTACAGGAGCTTTAAGGTCTTCCCCAATCCCTAGCTATATGGTGGAGGCTGGAGTGCCTCCACTGGATTTGCAACGCAGTTCTTCGTCATTCGTTGCAGGAACCGCTTGAGACGCACCCGACTCACTCACAACAGTTTGTGTATCTAAGCAATCATCTTTTAATTATTATGATTCGCATCCTCGTGCTCCATGTCCTTTTGGGTACAGTGTTAGGCAGATTATGGGGGCTTTAGTCTTTCCATACTGCCTGTCTGCCCTGTCCGGGTTCCGAGGATTGTTCCATGGTTGCTCCCAGAGGTGCATTTCAGCAGGGTTTTTCGGCTCTTAAGTCCTGTCCCTTCTCAAGTCCTTCGTCAGTTACGTTTGGAAAATTTGTCCCTCCACAGTGGCACTATCTTTGTAGAAGTAGTAGTTGTTGTTGTTGTTGTTATTGTTGTTCCCTAGGCAGTCTGGCCGAGCAGCCTAGAGTCCCTAAGGAAAGCCACGTGTGGGGGAAAAATTAGAAAAAATTTAGAATATACCCCCGGTAGTGTCGTAAATATTTAACTGGCTTATCACTTGCACTAAACAAGACAAAAATAGACCTACAACACTACATAATTTGTCCGGATATATATGTCTTACTCCCAGGACTCACCTGGATCGTAATGACGTGTAGGTTGTATTCCCTACTAAGCAACTAAACGATCTATTTAAGGATCCTCAAATAAAAGCTGGAAACCCTGGTGAAATATTATTCGCCCAGTCTTTCGCCACTAAGGGTCATTTAGTTACTTAGCTTAAGAGTAGCAATGGAGAGGCTTGTAGGTTGTTGCCATATGGTCGGAGTTGTTGATGTTGCTTGTTGCTAGTACTTGGCGGATTACTGGAGGTTACGGCCTGGACCAAATACGTACTTTTTACGTAAGCATTACTATTTACACTATTTATATATTAAAGTGAATTGATAATGTTCATTCCCATCTAGGAGGAAGTACTCTCTTAAATTTATTAATCAGTCCAGTCTGTCCCAACCGAATTCTCTCTCAATACCACGAGAGTGGTTAGACTGCTTCCAAGCGTGACTAAAGCATGACTGGGACTGCCTCTGACTCGACTCGAGATCATCTGACTAAGACTCAATGAATTAGGAGTCTGAGAGCGTGGGCGAGAGCCCGAGCAACTGAGGTCTCGAGACTCGTAATTGACCGAGGCCTAGCCGAGACTAAAACTTAGACCTCTGGAGAGAAGAACAGAGGCGATCCACCAATCAAATAACTAAAAATGCATATGTGCACATTCCGTCCATGACTGGGAAAAAGACTAAATTATGAACCATAGTATAAATATACGTAATCCTATATACCCATCACCCTGGGTTACGTATAATACATTTTACTTCCAAAATACGACTGCCCATCACCAACTAAAATAGAAAATGGGAGGAATTATTCCTAAATTTCCGACATCCTGGGGGCCAAGAAATCTAAACATCACCCCGTTTAATTAACTCCCCCAGGTGAGCTCGGAACCGTTGTGCGGCTCCCCGCTGTGGTCTATCTGAGCTTCCCGCATCTGTATCCCTACGGCCATGAGTAACGTCCCCGAGTGCTGTATTAAGCGCCTCCAGACGAGAACTCACAGCTGTTTCTAATGGATATAATTTACTGATAGTCCTGAGTACAAGGCCTTGGGCCGTCTTTAACTTCACTGTATGAACTATCCCTTGCTTATCCGGATAGCATTCAATAACTTTCCCCAATGGCCAACTATTCCTTGACTTATCAGTGTGAATTAACACTACATCCCCCTCCTTAATATCAACATCCGTTTTATTAGCCGACTTTTGGCGTACATGTCTATCGAGAAGGGATGACAAATATTGAGTTTTCCATGAATCCTGCCATTTGTTAATCAATTTGGATAACTGATGGTACTTAGTGTTCAATTTATCAGCTTCAACGTAAGAGGGATCCAAATCATAGGGTGCCGTAGTTATTGCAGGCAAGGAGTCCAATCGATATCCACAAATAAGATGAGAAGGAGTGAGGGCTTCTGGCTCATCGAGGCTGTTAAGGACATACGTTAAGGGGCGGTTGTTAACACGGCATTCCACTTCCGTAATTATAGTGTGTAAATCATCCATGTTTACTGGTTTTCTGAATAATACCTTTTTAAGACACCCTTTTACTATGCCTATTAGTCTCTCATAGAAACCACCGAACCATGGAGCTCTCGGCGGTATGAATTTCCACTCACATTCTCTGCTGGTGAATTCATCTTGGACTTCCACACTCTGCAGGACCTGATGTAGAAGTTCGGATCCTAATTTAAAATTAGAAGCGTTGTCACTGATAATTAATTTCGGGCAAGATCTTCTCGACACAAATCTCCTAAAAGCATTCAAAAAAGTTTCGGCAGTTAAATCTGTGACCAACTCCAAGTGAACTGCCCTGGTGACAGCGCAAGTAAACAGTACCACATACACCTTTTGCTCTTGTAGGGTGTCTGGTTTCAAGACTTCCATATAGCCTATATAATCTAAACCGATTATTTCAAAGGGTCTAGCTTCTTCCACCCGCTCTTTAGGTAAGGGTGGTGGTGAAGGATAATGATACGGTCGTCCTTCTAACCTCTTACATGTATAGCAGGATTTAATTGTAGATTTCACAACTTGTCGGCCTTTAGGGATCCAGAAGGTTTCTCTCAATTTGCACAATGTATCAGAAACACCACCATGCAAAGTGGTTTCATGAGCATATAGGACCAATAATTTCGTCAAATGTTGCTGTCTAGGCAACAACAGTGGAAATTTAGTGTGAAAGGGGAGACCAGCTTGGTCCAGCCCACCGCTACATCTGATCAAATCATTGTGCTCAAATAAGTTTAAACTCTTAACCAAATCTGGCATCCTTGTTACAAGTGGTTTCTGAAAATATTGGTAAACTTCGGGAAAGCTACTCTTCTGTAAGTATAGCAACCAATATTGTTGGGGTTTCATTAGGTCTAGAGTTTTGTTCCCCCTAATCTTTTGCAAAAATTGGAAAACCAAACTGGTGATCTTTATTAACTTCTTCCAACTACCAACTCTTTCCGGATCAAACAAGGGTTCAAGTTCTTTTTCCTAAACTTCTAGGACAGTCAGCGCATTAGGCTCCATCTTCGTCTTAAATTTCTGTTCTGGCCAAAGATCTTTATTATTCAACCATTCCGGACCATGAAACAAGGAGTCACTATTTATAAATTTATCATAAGTTAGGCCTCTAGTTAACAAATCAGCGGGGTTATCTTTAGTTGTGAGATGGAGATAATAACAGTCAGGATCAGCATCTCTCATATCTTGTACTCGATTTTTGACATACAAGATGTTACTTTTATTGTTCACTACCCATTGAAGGGCTACTTCACTGTCTGACCATATATAGGTGGTATTAATCTTTATATTACTTAAGGTCTTCCTGATATATACCCCAAAATGGACTGCTACATACATGGCTGTTTGTTCTAACTGAGGTAAAGTTTTACCTTTTAGAGGAGCTACTCTTACCTTAGAAGATAAAATTATAGGAACATCCTCATAATTACTGATGTAAGCAACTACTCCATAAGCCTTGGGTGAAGCATCACAAAACAGATGTAAATCATAGGAAGAACCTTCTTTTCCCACCATTCTCGGAAATTTAACCCTTGCTAGGTTGTTGCATTCTTTTGAGAGGGTTTCCCAACTCTCCAGCAAGTCTGTAGGTAAAGAGTCATCCCAGCCTAATTTTCTGGTCCATGTTTGTTGAATTAGAATTTTTAAAGGAATAGTTAGGGGAGAAATTAGTCCTAGGGGATCAAAAATTTTATTAATGTTACTTAATAAATATCTTTTGCTATCAACTGTATCCCACTCTACATTTTTTACATTAAGGACATCAATGTCTGGATACCACCACAATCCTAATATTTTATTACAGACTTCAGAATCAGAATTTATTTCAGTGGAGTTAGATGTCCACTCCTGCAATGGCATATTAGCCTCTTGCATAATCTTGTTGGCTATCAGATGAAATTTCTTTAGATCCTCCTCAGTATTTACAGTCCCCTGAAGATTGTCCATATATAGCGAATCTTTAATTTGGTTAGCCACTTCTATATTTTCTTTTTGCTGCTCTAAGTGATAATTTAGCATCATTTGCAACAAGAAGGGTGAGCTAGTGGCTCCAAAAAGGACTGATTTAAATCTGTAAGTTACCAGAGAACTGTTATCATCATGAGGATTACTTGGCCACAAAAATCTGGTGAAATCCCTGTCTTCTTCTTGAAGTCCTATCCGTAAAAAAGCTTTGCTGATGTCTGCTGTAAAGGCATATTCATTAGTTCTGAATTTTGGCAGCATATCTAATAGATTTTTGGTTAGAGTTGGACCAGTGTACAAACAATCGTTCAAGCCGTTAGTGTGGGAGCCTAATTTGGCACTACAGTCAAATACTATTCTCACAGATGTAGTCTTACTGTCTCTCATTACTGCCAAATGAGGAATATAATGAGTATTTTGTCCAACCTGTACCTGCTTAATTTCCTCGATAAACCCCTTTTCTAAATGACTCTTGATTAACTGATCATATTTATCTAGTAAATCTCCTTCACCTTTAAGTCTCTTTAAATTTGAATTTAGGCGATTAAGAGCTAATTTATAATTTGTTGGCAAACTAGGTCGATTGACTTTCCAAGGAAGTTTTACCCAATATTGGTCATCATAATACTGAACAGTCTTTTTATAATTTTCAAGCACAAAAGCTTCTTCGTGAGTTACCTGTTCAGGTTTAATGCCAATGCTATCCATTTTCCACAAATTGGAAATGTCAGGCTCTTCTGAATTTAGTGAGGGCTGCAAGCATATATTCGTTACCATAGCAACCTGAATTGTTTTCCTTGTACTTACAAACTTGTCAGAAATATTGCCATATACAACTAATCCTCCTTGTACTTTTAGGAAATTTATGCCCTTGAATTTAATGAGACCATAAACTAATTTAGGATAGAAATTAGCACCAATAAGGAGATCTATTTTATCTATGTGATCAGTCAAACCAGGATCAGATACTTTAATTTGTTGATCTTTCAAATAGGTCAAACACTTCTCTAGACCATCTGTTCTTATGTTGTTAGGTAATGTGTCTCTAACCACAGCCTCTAGTCTAGTGTACTTCCTGCCAGCTTTAACAGTAATCTTAACTAGCTGATATTCTCTTCTCTGATCTTCACTAATGAAGCCGGACAGCTGTAAATTAATCGTACCACTAGGCTTTAATTTAAGCTTGTTTACTAGGTCCTGAGAAATGAATGTCCTCTGTGATCTTGGTCATAAAGAACTTTTGCTTTAATTTGAGATTTATTCTTAATAATATGAACAGCTCCAACCGGTAAAGCAGTTGAGATGGTATGTTGATTTGTTGGAGTGACTGAGCAAACTTGTGAATTAAGTGTATTCAGCTTATCACACAAGACATTGTGATGAAACTCCTTTTTACAAAGGTCACATCTTTTCAAATTGAAGTTACATTGATCAGTCTTGTGCCTACAAGTACATCTACCACACCGTCCTATCTGTTCGAGTCTTTCTACACGAGTAGAACGACCTGAATACGCCTCACATCTCTTGGACAGATGTGCTCCATCACACAAAATACACTTCAGCTGCTGAGCTGGCTGCTGACTAGCCGATGCAGAGGTTTGTGACTGAGTATTCTTGGGAGATGTGGGTGAAGATACTTGTTCTGAAGTGTGGTAAATCTTAGGAATTGATTTAGGAGATAATTTGACTTTATCAGGCTTCTCTTTAGTTAAAGCACCTTTAGTACTGGAATCTGATTTAGCTTCAGGCCCTTTGGACTAAATGATTAATAACTTTTAATAATGAGCCCCTAATTTCCTGTAGCTGGGGATAATCTTCATTTGTTACATGCTGGATTCTCTCAATAGTTTTACTGGGTAACTTTTTCATTACTAGTGGAGAGATAAGCCAACTGGAACTAATTAAATCACCCCATTTTTTCCAATTTCCTAAGGGTGAATTCTAGATTAGCCCTAAATTCGGCCAAGGAATTACAAGTATGAATAGGAGTTTTAAGGTGTAGCAGTCGCATTGCAAGTTCGTGCTGATTTCTCTTAGGATTATCAAAAGTTGCCTTAAGAAGCTGCACTGCACTGCTATATCCATCACTTTCTATACTGAAACCATCGATGAGTTTCTTCACGTCACCTTTTAACACTCCTCTTAAATAATTTAATTTGTCTACTGGACTAAGATCTTTTCTGGAATCAATACTGGCAACAAATTGATCCCAGAAGGAATTCCAATTAGCCGAAGTGCCATCAAACTCGGGTAGTTTAAGTGTGGGCAGCTTCGACTCAGCCCTTGGACAAGTTAAATGGGTAGACTCACTTTTCAGAGAGGAATTAATTTGAGCTATTAGTAGGCAAATTCTCTCTTCTTCGTTAGTCTTAGCTATAAAAATTTCATTAAATTCATCATCGTCCTTTGTGGCTTCCAATAAAGAATCATAAAGTGTTCCCATGACAGTCAGCTGATTCCGTAATTGCTGGCTCCAGGCCTTAAGTTTAGTGTAGTCTTTGTCAGAGGATTGGAATTCATCATTTACTTTACCACTGAGAGTGGTGACATAGGCCTTATGGCCTGCAATCCTCCTTGACAAGGACATATTGAACCAAATCTCAAAATTAATAGAATCACTAAATGTAGCCTACAGCAATGAAACCACTAGAATTAAATTAACTAAATGTACATAGAAGAATTCAGCATCAAACAGCAATACTAAGAATGATACATAAATCTGAACAACTAAATTAATAGTACAATTAAATTTAGATTACAAATTAAAGCCTTCTAGGGCTTACTACAAAATTAATCCATATTTAGTTTGTGTTAGCAACCCACTGATCATAATGAAATTTAATAGCTCCTCGCACCTTGGCCCAAATTCTACGTCTTCCTTCCCAAGTAGGGTGAATTTGGTCCATGATTCGTACCTCCAGAGGATAGGTCTTACCACCAAGCAAAATAATTTTCCCTTTCAGTTCCTTGGTTATTTTCTTATTAACGCATTCATGATCTTATTGTAAACAATGGGATCCACATATCGAGGATGATTATGTGGATATTCCCTCTTTTCTACAGTGCATATAACACATTTAGCACCTGCATCTTCTATAGCCTCATTAATTTGTAGTAGTGTAGCCACTAAGTCCTGCACGTCAGTTGACTCATTAATATCGTTTCCCCCCAACATGACTATAACCAAATTATAGCCAGGTCTAAGTACTTCTGCAAATTCCTCGTACTCAAAAAACTTGTCTGCTCTGGCACCCCCTACTCTGATCATCTCCATGGTCACCAAGGGCCATGGTGAAGGCACAGACATCAAGGTGTCACAGGTGACCAGAGAGTGGCCTATATAAGCCACCCGATAATAATTAAATTCCAGAGCAGTCGCCATGTTGGTGTGTTAACAAACCGGTTCGAAGGACCACTTTTTTGGGGGGAAATTAGAAAAATTTAGAATATACCCCCGGTAGTGTCGGAAATATTTAACCGGCTAATCACTTGCACTAAACAAGACAAAAATAGGCCTACAACACTACATAATTTGTCCGGATATATATGTCTTACTCCCAGGACTCACCTGGATCGTAATGACGTGTAGGTTGTGTTCCCTACCAAGGAAACAACTAAACGATCTATTTAAGGATCCTCAAATAAAAGCTGGAAACCCTGGTGAAATATTATTCGCCCAGTCTTTCGCCACTAAGGGTCATTTAGTTACTTAGCTTAAGAGTAGCAATGGAGAGGCTTGTAGGTTGTTGCCATATGGTCGGAGTTGTTGAAGATGTTGCTTGTTGCTAGTACTTGGCTGATTACTGGAGGTTACGCCCTGGACCAAATACGTACTTTTTACGTAAGCATTACTATTTACACTGTTTATAAATTAAAGTGAATTGATAATGTTCATTCCCATCTAGGAGGAAGCACTCTCGTAAATTAATTAATCAGTCCAGTCTGTCCCAACCGAATTCTCTCTCAATACCACGAGAGTGGTTAGACTGCTTCCAAGCGTGACTAAAGCATGACTGGGACTGCCTCTGACTCGACTCGAGATCATCTGACTAAGACTCAATGAATTAGGAGTCTGAGAGCGTGGGCGAGAGCCCGAGCAACTGAGGTCTCGAGACTCGTAATTGACCGAGGCCTAGCCGAGACTAAAACTTAGACCTCTGGAGAGAAGAACAGAGGCGATCCACCAATCAAATAACTAAAAATGCATATGTGCACATTCCGTCCATGACTGGGAAAAAGACTAAATTATGAACCATAGTATAAATATACGTAATCCTATATACCCATCACCCTGGGTTACGTATAATACATTTTACTTCCAAAATACGACTGCCCATCACCAACTAAAATAGAAAATGGGAGGAATTATTCTTAAATTTCCGACACCACGGCCAAGACTGGGCTTTCCCACAGAGCTCTCAAAGAGTGTATGTTGTGTTGTTGGCACAGGTGATTGTGTGCAATGCAGTCTTCCATAATGTGCTTAATAGTATGTGATGCTGTGCTGCATCCTGGATAGGCGTCAGTGATGGAGTCATCCAGCATCTTCTTGTGACTCAAAAGCCTGGATGATGCCCATATCTTAGCCTGACCATGTAGACCCTGTCCTCACAAGGGATGTAGGATTCAGAAGGATGGATATCAGGAGGCCGTGGATACAGCTGTCTGTTGCCTTTAAGTGACTGAATGGAGCGGCGAGTGATTTGAGTATGAATATGCTTCTGGAAGCTGGTTTGAGGCGGGCGAGTGGGGAGAGATGACAGTATTTGTGTATGATATCGTGTGCTGGGTGTTGTTTTGACGTTCCTTGGTGTGTGTGGATGTGCTGCCAGGTAGTGTAGTGCATGGTGTGGGTTTGTGGAGGCTGCGACAAGAAATTGTATGCCTCTTATGTCTAGATGATCCTTGACTTTGAGGACTTCGGTTTCTTGGTGTAGGTGGTATGTGGGTGTAGCAGCTGTGCAGCCAGTGATTATATTTAGGGCCTTGCTCTGTATGGTCTGTAGAGTGTTGTTGTGTGTTTTAGTGAGGTTAGAAGCCCAGGCAGAGCTTGCATAATTCATCACTGAAGGTATACATTGTTTGTGTACTTTGGTGGTGGTTTCTTTGCTTTGTCCAGCTGTTGTATAGGTAAGTGACCTTCGGGCACTGAGTCTTGGTGCTAATTTATCTTTAACGTTTGTGATGTATTATTTAAATGACATTGATGTATGGTATGTTACACCAAGGACTTTGTGTGTGTGTGTGTGTGTGTGTGTGTGTGTGTGTGTGTGGTAGGGGAGTGTTGTTTATGGTGAGGTGTGGAATGTGGCTGTGTTCTGCAGTCCATTTTGTGAGAATGGTCACTGTAGATTTGGCTGGGCTATTTTGAGTCTGTTTGTGATGAACCATTCATGTAGTGTGTTAAAGTTGAAGAATGTGTGCGGCTGTGTTTGCGTTTTGGTGTGTACATGTAAGTGTTATGTCGTCTGCATAGGAAGCTATATGAATCTGTGGTGTGTGGGGTGTGGGTATGTCGTGCATGTTTAGGTTAAAGAGTGTAGGGGAGAAAACAGATCCTGGGGGGACGCCATTTGTGCAGTTTCTAATGTTCGATGACTGACAGGTGAATGTTACATGTGCAAATCCGCCTGCTAAATAATTCACCAACTCTTTTTGTGTTAATGTGCATGTTTTGTGTTGAAGATTTTGTTTGTTAAGTTGTGGTGGGGGATGGTAACAAAACCTTTGCTAATGTCTAGTGTGACTAAGTGTTCTGTGTGGCGGCCTGGCCGAATTGATGCCATCAAAAACTCTCTGTGTAAGGTCTATAAGAAGAGTGTTTATGGAGTGTAGTGGCCTAAAACCATGTTGTGATGGGGCTAGGGGGATGTGAGGTGTAACTTTTTTTTTTTTTTTTTTTTTTACGTGCCCGACTCTGGGCAAAGGTTCAGGACCTATTTCTTGGGAACAGTGGCCTATCCCAAGGCTCAGTAGTCCTCCTACACCTCCACATGTCACCACTTTGGCGCAAATACCCACCATCCGTATTGAATACATGCTAGGGCTGTCTCACACAGGACCGGTGTACTGGTATTAGCGGGGGTACTTTTTACGACATGTTGGCAGGTCATCTGGTAGATCAGGAAAGTCTGCTTTTTAGGAAATTCAAATTCTTAAAGTGTTCCCCGCCCCAGCCGGGATTCGACCCTGGGTCCATTAGGACTGCAAGCCGCCTCTCTACCGATAGTCGTTCAGTGACTTTGGAGGGGGTGCAGAGGAGTGTGATGGTGTGGTGTGAGGGAGGTAACGTGGGGTCTTTGTTGGGTTTAGGGATAGTGATGATAGTGCCATGCTTCCAGATGCTGGATATTATGTTGTGTGGGTAGCTGTAGCTTGATATGATGGTGAGTGCTTGTATGTCTTGTGGTCCAAGGTGTTTAAGGTGTATGTTACTTATGTTGTCTGGTCCACAAGCAGATGATGTTTAAGATTGCTAATGATGTGGTTTGTCTGGCTGTAAGTGAAAGGTTAGAGGTCTGGGTCTGTGGGGATCTGTCTTTTGCGTTGGATGACGCTTTTGTCGTCGCGATGGGGGTTTGGATGGCTGACATGTGAAAAGTGATTGATGAGAGTGTTTGCTTGTTGTTTGTTTGAGGGTATGGTGTCTGTTGTTGTGATGGTAGCGTGTGATTGTGTAGAGTTGCTGTTGGAGAGTGTGATGCTGCTTAGTGTTTTGCAGAGTTTGCTGGTGCTAGTTTTGTGATCAAGTGTGTGAAGATAATTATTCCGATTTAGTGTTTGCTGTTCTGATATTTTATTGTTTATTTGATGTTGAGTTCTTGTATTTGTTGTACGGTGTCTTGTGTATGGGGTGTTGCAGAGTGTTTAGTGTGTCGTGTTGACTGATGAGGCTTTGAATTTCTGGTGTGAAGTTGGGGCTGTGTCCCTTTCTGTTGCCTCTAGGGATGTTTCTTTTGTCTGCATCTTGAATAATTGTATTGAAAGTTTGCACAGGCGTGTTGATGGTTGTGATGGGTGTACTGTTTAATGTTTCAAAGTGTTCTTTCAGTTGTGAAGGCTTCCCAGTTGGCTGTCTTATAATTAGTGTATGTGTGTCTGTGGCCAGCTGGGGTGATTCTGGTTTTGGTAATGCTGATGACTGGGAGCTGGTCAGAGCCAAGAGATTTGACCATTCTCCAGGATGTTGTGGGGGCGAGGTTTGGGGAGCAAATGTGATGTCTGGAGATGATGGGAGGAAGAGGGCTAGGTGTGGGATATGGGTATGTTGATGGAGACTGCTTAGGATGAAAAGTTTATCTGTTTGGGATTGTAGTACCAGCCGTTTGTCTGTGTCAGGGTTGTTGACATGCCAGGCCGACGACTTGGCCTTGAAATCACCACCCAGGATGATGTTGGGTATGTTCATGATGTGGTGTATTTGTGGAGAGTAATTGTGTGGTACTGTCAGGAATGATTGAGGGGGAACGTATGTGTTGGCGATTGTTATATGTGATTCGTTACTAGTGCATATTGTAATTGATTGTATTTCTGTAATGTCATGTGGGTGGAGAAGTGATTTTGTGTGTGCACTGGTATCTGAAAAGTTGATGGATTGGTGTACCAGGATGATGAGTCCACTGCCACCGCCGTCGGCCCGGTCTCGTCTAATGGTGGTAAAATTATGAAATGTACGTGTTTTTTGTGTTCTGTATAGTTTTGTTTCTTGTAAGATGGCAATGTGTATGTTATGTTGTTTGATGAATTGTGTGAGCTCTTGTTTTTTTGGTGTTTATGCCATCTTTGTTTATTTGATGAATGTTTATGTTGTGTGTAAGATGTGTTGGGAGCTGCAGCACGGGGGGGATATAGGGGTGTGGGTGGAGGGGAAGGGGTAGGAAAGGTTGTGATGGAGTTAAG
This sequence comes from Coenobita brevimanus, assembly GCF_032717465.1. Taxonomy (NCBI): domain Eukaryota; kingdom Metazoa; phylum Arthropoda; class Malacostraca; order Decapoda; family Coenobitidae; genus Coenobita; species Coenobita brevimanus. Next base: position 10,922,167 of record NC_136985.1, read on the forward strand.
GGTTGAGGGAAATTAGACTTGTGTGGAATGGGAGGGGTTGGGAGATTGGCTGGTATGGGATAGATCGTTGGGTTAGGTGAAGGGTGGAGTCATCAGTGTATAGGTGGATAGGGTTAGATGTACAACTTAAAAGGTCACTGATGAATAAAAGGAAGAGAGTTAGTAATAGGACAGAGCCCTGAGGAACACCACTGTTGCTTGATGTAGGAGAAGAACGATGGTCGTCTACAGCAGCGGCTATAGAACAACCAAATGGAAGCTAGCAATGAAGGCACAGATAGAAGGATAGAAACCATAAGAGGGCAGTTTGGAAATTAAAGATTTATGCCAGACTCAATCGAAAGCCTTTGACATGTCAGGTGCAATGGCAAAGCTTTCGCCAAGGTCCCAAAATGAGGATGACCAGGAGTCTGAAAGGTAGGTGAGAAGATCGCCAGTGGAGCCTCCCTGACGGAACCCATACTGACGATCAAAAAGAAGGTTGTGATAGGAAAGATGCCTTAAAATTTTTCTAATGAGAATTGACTCGAAAACTTTTGAAATACAGGACGTCAAAGCAATTGGACGATAGTTGGAGGGTTGGGAGTGGTCACCCTTCTTTGGAACTGGCTGAATGAGAGCAAACTTCCAGCAAGAAGGAAAGGTAGAAGATGACAGACAAAGGCGAAAGAGTTTGCCTAGGCAGGGTGCAAGCTCAGAAGCACAGTTCTTCAGAACAACAGGAGCGACTCCATCAGGCCCATATGCCTTATTAATATTGAGGCCAGTGATGGCAGAAAATGCATCAGCTGATGAAATTTTAACGTCAGCCATGAGGAAGTCAGAGGGGGGAAATGATGGAGGAACAGCACCGGAATCATCTAAGATGGAATTGGAGGAGAAAGTCTGTGCGAAAAGATCTGCTTTATCAGTAGAAGAAATAGCTAGAGAATCATCAGAGTAGAAAAGAGGAGGGAAGGATGATGAAGTAAAGTTGTTAGAAAGGTTTTTGGCAAGGTGCCAGAAGGAGCAGGGAGAATTCGCGTTGGAGAGTTGAGAGCATTTAGTACGGATGAAATTATTTTTAGCAGAGCGAAAAACAGACTCAGCACGGTTCCGGGCAGAAACGTGATGATGATGTGATTCAGGGGTGGGTTGGCTCTGGTACCTTTTGTAGGCCCTCTCCTTGCTGCGGACAGCATTAGAACAAGTGTTATTAAACCAAGGCTTTCTTGCTTTAGTCAAAGGATATGAGAAAGGAATGTATGCTTCCATGCCTGAGAGAATAACCACCGTAATGCGCAAGGCACACGCAGATGGCTCCCAGCCATGGAAACAATAATCATTCCAGGGAAAATCAAAGAAATACTGCCTGAGGGCCTCCTAATCAGCGACTCCAAAATGCCACAGACGACGTTTCCCTGGAGGGTCCACAGGCCGTACCGGAGTGATAGGACAGGTTAAGGTGATAAGATTGTGATCGGATGAGCCCAACGGAGAGAAAAGATTAACAGTGTAAGCAGAAGGATTAGTTGTAAGGAAGAGGTCAAATATGTTGGAGCTCTCTCCAAGGCGGTCAGGAATACAGATAGGGTGCTGTACAAGCTACTCTAGGTCATTAAGGATAGAAAAGATGTAGGCTTGTGCAACAGGTGGATCAGTGAAAGAAGAGGAGAGCCAAAGGTGGTGATGAACATTGAAATCTCCTAGAATGGAGATTTCAGAGAAAGGAGAAATGGATAGAATGTGTTCCATCGTAGAAGCCAGATAGTCGAAGAATTTTTGATAGTCAGTAGAATTAGGGGATAAGTAAACAGCACAGATAATGACAGGAAAGCCGAAGCCAGAGTGTAGAAAATCCAGAAGAATCGAGTTCAGGAACATGAGAGCGAGATAAGTCGTTGCGTATATATACACAACAGCCACCTTTGACTTTGAAATGAGTATAGAGAAAGTAGGAGGATACAGAAAAGGGTTTCCTGTCAGTTTCCTCAGACAGCTGAGTCTCAGTTAGAAAAAGAAGGTGAGGTTTAGAGGAGGAGAGATGGTGCTCAACAGAGCGAAAGTTAGAGGAAAGACCGCGAATGTTGCAGAAATGAAGACGAGAGTCAGACAGTGGTTCCAGGCACCTCGAGTCGTCCCAGAGAGAGGGGTGGAAGGTGGGGGTATTTATGGTCCCCCCCCTCGGGACTCTGAGGCTGGATGATGAGACTTCATTTTTTTGGAATGTTGGAAAAGGAAGTGATGTGTGTACTATGCATGTAGTTTGGTGTAGATAGTTAGAGAAATTTGTGTTGGACAGCATGCTGGCCAATATCTATGTTACTGAGACACTGAAAAAGTTCAGGAAAAGAGAATTATCAGGAACTAGTCCTGAGGGCTGATGAAATGGGAGCTCCAGCACTCCCTGTCATCAGCTTTCCATCCACCTCGGGAGTACTGTCCTGCTCGACTGGTGCAACAGGTATATATATATATATATATATATATATTGTTACATAGCCTATGATTTCATCATCCTTTGTGTAATTCTAACGTACATTGTGCTGCCTGTTTGATCACGAGCGTGTTCTGCCTCAGTCCCCCCCTTCTACCGTTATAGTAGAGTAAGTCGTCCTTTCTGTCGTTCAGAGTAGGATTGTCAGCTCTTTCTCCCCTATGGCTTCATTTGCGCGTCCTTCTTACAAGTCGCATCAAGCTCTGCTGGCCCCTATATAATGAGCTCAGTCTCTGCATTATTGCCACTTAGATCTACTCCTCATTTTGTTCATATCTCTGTCCTCCCCTGTACAGTTATTGTTGTGAGTGCTCAAGAAGTCTCCAACCATCTAGCAGCTGTGTAATTTGAGTATAACTGTTATTGCATTTTTTCTTGTACTGTATAGCGTAAGGTGTTGATTCTTAGGCCTAGTAACGTTTTTTTTGTAATTCATGTAAAGTTCTTAATGTCAGTCATTTTTGATAATATTTTGTATCTGTGATAATTTATCTTGCATTAACTGAGCATTACCCAGTGTATTTTGATTTTATCAGGGCTGACTTAGATAAATTTACTCATGCTAATTTCGTGTTAATAAAGGCTATTGCACTTAACCATATATTTAACCTGCTTTTTGCCATTACATTATCCTTATGAGTCCTGAATGTTTTGTTGTTAGTTTGATCATTAAACTTTAACTTGTAATTTTACCTAACTCTTTTGTTTTGAACCTGGAACTTTACAGGACAGTCGTGACTCTTAGTATTCTCACTTAATGTGTACATTATCTCTCTCTGTTCCGTAACATAAATTTGGCGACCTCATATCAGGATATTCAGGATATTACCATAAGGATATTGCTTGATATTTTGTGACTGTGATTTATTCATGATGTCTACTATTACTACGTTTGAAGAAGCCAAAGATTTTTTGTCAAATGTGCAAACAGTGTGTGATGTAGAAAACAGAACAAAGAATGAACTTAAGCTTGTTGCTCAACAATTGGGAATTGCAGTTCACTCTCATCATTCTAAAGATCAAATTGCTGACATGATTAATGAAAGCTTGTTTAATGTAACTCCTCCAAATGAGCGAACGCAGATTGAATTAGCTAAGTTACAGCTAGCCCTGCAGGAGGCTCAGGCTAAGGAGGCGGAGTCTCGTGTTAAGGAGGCTGAATTTCAAACAAATGCTAAGGAGGCTGAATCTCAGGCTCGGATTCAGGAGGCACAGATACATGCACAAGTTGAACTTGCCAGGATTCAGGCAGACCATGAGTATCGCATGAAACAAGGTGGAACTGGATCATCTAGCTCTGATGATTTTGATGTGGCTAAAAATGTTAAACTTGTCCCTCCTTTTAATGAATCTGATTTAACAAAGTATTTTCAGTTGTTTGAGAGGGTAGCTACAGGTTTTAATTGGCCCAAACAGTATTGGCCAGTACTCCTTCAAACTGTTCTCACCGGTAAAGCTCAAGTAACTTGTGCTTCTTTGCCTCAGGATCAATCTGATAATTATGATGTAGTTAAGAGCTTGATTTTTTAGGCCTATGAGCTTGTTCCTGAAGCCTATAGAGTAAAATTTAGGACAACTTACAAGCAAGATAAGCAATCCCATGTTGAGTATGCAAAAATCAAAGAAGATCTGTTAGAGCAGTGGTTAAATTCAAAGAATGTGGATTCTGATTTTGGTAAATTTAAGCAGATGATTTTGCTGGAGGACTTCAAGAGGTGTATTTGTAAAGATGTAAGCCTATATCTTGATGAGAAAAGAATAGATAATTTGTCTGATGCTGCAGTTTTAGCTGATGAATATGTTTTCACTCACAAGAGATATTCTAAAGAAAAAGGGAAAGCTGAGAGTAAGTACGTTGCCTCTACTCAGAGTACAGGTGACAGGAAAGAGAATAACGATGATGTTTCTCAGGAAGTAAGTACCCGCTTCACCTCTAGATTTCAGAAAAGTAAATGTACTTATTGTAGTAAGCTTGGTCATACTACGGAGAAATGTTTCAGGAGACAGCGTGATGTGAACAAAAAGGAGTCTTTAAATATTCAGTCAATTGGTCTAGTGTCCACCCTTGAGAGTTCCCAGAATTCTTTAACTGAGTTAACTGAACCTGCTTTGAGAGGTAACTTAAATTCTCATGATGGAGCTCCTCTTTTGAGCAGTAACGTGGGTGACACTCTCAAGAGTTCATGTGCTAATTTTCTGTCTGATGGTTTTGTCAGTCCTCTGGACAGTAATGACAGGAAATCAGTTAAAATATATCGTGATACAGGTGCTTGCCAATCCCTTATGCTGACCAGTGTTCTAGGCTCTAATGTTAATTCTTCTGATGAAACTGTAATCTTACAGGGTGTAGGGAATAATTACTTCTCTGTCCCTCTGTGCAGAGTGAATTTAGAGTCTGGTTTTGCTAATGGTTCCGTTATGGTTGGGTTGGTTGAGACACTCCCAATGTCAGGTGTAACTTTCTTACTTGGAAATGATATTGGTGAAAGTCAAGTGTGTCCAGCTCCTCAGTTGTCTAGTGAGCCAGTGGCTGCGTCCCAGGATGTGATGTCCCTGATGTGTTCCCTGCATTTGCTGTCACTATGACTAAGTCTAAAGTTACTGGTGATTTAGAGGATAATGATGATGATGATGTTATCCTAGCTGACACTTTTCTTGCTAATTTGGACCACTCACCAGATGAGGCAGTACCCCGTAGTGTTGATAATTTGTCTCGTCAAGAGTTGGTTGAGTTCCAGGTTGCTGACCCTGAGTTGAAAGGTCTAGCTAACTCTCCTTACAGTGAAGAAGAGTCAGCCGGTGCTTCTAGTTGTTATTATATAAAGTCAGGAGTGCTTATGAGGAAGTGGAGACCCCCATCAGCATCAGCCGACTGTGAATGGGAGGTTGTACATCAAGTGGTCGTCCCTCGTGTTTGTAGGCAGGATATCATTAGGGTTGCTCATGATTCCAGTTTGGCAGGACACCTTGGAGTTAGGAAGACTGTGGCACGCATTTTGAAACACTTCTACTGGCCAGGTATCTTCAGGGATGTTTCCTGGTATTGTAAGTCTTGTCACACCTGTCAAGTTGTGGGGAAATGTAATCAGACCAAAAAGGTTGCACCTCTAGTTCCCATTCCTCCTTTTGAGGCGCCTTTCACCCGTGTGTTGGTGGATATTATGGGCCCTCTTCCTAAGACTTCTTCAGGATTTTCTTATGTGTTGACCCTGATTGATATGGCTACTCGTTATCCTGAAGCCATTCCACTTAGAAATATCTCAGCAAAGAACGTCGTTAAGGAAATGCTAGGGTTCTTCACCAAGTTTGGTCTGCCCAAGGAGGTTGTCAGACCGGGGAAGTAATTTCATGTCAAATGTTTTCAAGCAGTCTCTGAAAGAGTTGGGCATCACCCAGATCACGTCTTCAGCTTACCATCCCCAGACCCAAGGAGCGTTGGAGAGATATCATCAAACACTCAAATCGATGCTCAAGAAATACTGTTTGGAACATCAGAAAGACTGGGATAAAGGTCTTCCATTCTTTGTGTTTGCTGCAAGAGAATCTACAAATGAATCACTGGGCCTCTCACCTTTTGAACTACTGTTTGGCCATGAAGTAAGAGGACCCCTTAAGCTACTCAAGGAATGCTGGCTGTCGGAGGAAGATGACGTCAACCTGCTGGAGTATGTGATGAAGTTCAAAGAATGGATGTCCACTGCTTTACAGCTGGCGAGAGAGAATTTAGGAGCTGCTCAGGAGAAGATGAAGACTTGGTATGATAAGAAGTCCAGGTTACGCCACTTTCAGCCAGGAGATCAGGTTTTGCTTCTGCTACCGGTGCATGGGCAACCTCTTCAAGACAAGTTTAGTGGTCCTTATTTCGTGGAGAAGAAACTCAGTGATGTCAACTATGTCATCGCCACACCAGATCGTAGAAAGAGCAAGCAACTATGTCACATCAACATGCTAAAGTTATATAACAGGCGGGAAGAAAATAATCCAGTCTGCACTGCAGCTGTTCCACCCGAGTCTGCAAGTGAAGCTCTCCCATGCAGTATGAGCCTGAGTGATAGTTTGGGGAAGAATCCTTATATCATGAATGATCTCCAGACTAAGCTTTCTCATCTACCTCCCGAGGAAAGGCAGGAGTTTTCGGCATTACTGCAGGAGTACCCGCAAGTGTTACGTGCCACTCCAGGAAGAACCACTGTGTTGATGCATGATGTCGATGTTGGAGACGCAAAGCCAATTAAACTGCCTCCTTACCGTGTGAACCCAGTGAAAGTTCCTCTCATCCAGAAGGAGCTTGGCTACCTGTTAGACCACAAGATGATTGAGCCCTGTCAGAGCGAGTGGAGTTCTCCTGTCACTCTGGTCCCTAAGCCAGGTGGGTCACAGCGGCTTTGCATCGACTACAGACTTGTTAATCAGATAACCAAAACAGACACTTACCCTCTCCCTCGTGTGGAAGATTGAATAGACAAGATCGGAAAGGCTAGGTACATAAGTAAGTTTGATTTGTTAAAGGGATACTGGCAAGTACCTATGACTGAACGTGGTAGGGAGATCTCATGTTTTGTAACACTAGGAAAGACTTTTGCATGTTCGGTAATGGCATATGGTATGAAGAATGCACCAGCCACATTTCAGAAGCTCATGAATGTTGTAACAGAGGGTTTGGCAGGGTGTGTTGTTTATATTGATGATGTATTAATCTTCAGTGACAACTGGAAAGATCACCTATGCCATGTCAGTAAATTTCTTGAGCGTTTAGTTCATGCTAATCTTGTAGCTAATTTATCAAAGTGTGAGTTTGGTCAAGCTAAAGTTCAGTACCTTGGGTACGTAATTGGTGATGGACATGTTGCACCAGCAGCAGCTAAGGTTCAGGTTATAAGTGATCTTCCCAGACCTAAAAGTAGGAAAGAGCTACAAAGATTTTTGGGAATGGTGGGTTATTACAGGAGATTTGTTCTTAACTTTTCAATTCTTGTATCACCACTTACAGACCTACTGAAAAAGGGAGTTAATTTTGTCTGGACCGATAACTGTGAATCCTCTTTCAGCAAACTTAAAGCTATCCTATTGAGCCAGCCAGTGCTCGCTACTCCAAATTTTGCTAAGCCTTTTAAGATGGCTGTTGATGCAAGTGATACAGGAGCTGGGGCTGTCTTGCTGCAAGAGGATGATCAGGGTATTGAACACCCTGTATCTTATTACAGTAAGAAGTTCACTCCACGTCAAAAGAACTACTCAACTATTGAGAAAGAGGTTTTGGCCTTGATTTTGGTTTACAGCATTTTTCATTTTATTTGTGTTCTGGTTTTGACCCCATAGTCATTTATACCGATCATAACCCACTGAAATTCCTTAGTAAGTTTAAAGATAAAAATCAGAGATTGACAAGATGGAGTCTACTTCTTCAGGAGTATTCATTAGACATACAACATGTCAAGGGGAAAGAAAATGTCCTTGCAGATTGCTTATCTAAACTTTAGACAGATTGTTTTAGAGTAATAAGAAATTTCCTTTGTAAATTTCTTTTTCTTTGTGGGGAGGTGTTACACAGCCTATGATTTCATCATCCTTTGTGTAATTCTAACGTACAGTATGCTGCCTGTTTGATCACGAGCGTGTTCTGCCTCAGTCCCCCCCTTCTACCGTTATAGTAGAGTAAGTCGTCCTTTCTGTCGTTCAGAGCAGGATTGTCAGCTCTTTGACCCGTATGGCTTCATTTGCGCGTCCTTCTTACAAGTCGCATCAAGCTCTGCTGGCCCCTATATAATGAGCTCAGTCTCTGCATTATTGCCACCTAGATCTACTCCTCATTTTGTTCACATCTCTGTCCTCCCCTGTACAGTTATTGTTGTGAGTGCTCAGGAAGTCTCCAACCATCTAGCAGCTGTGTAATTTGAGTATAACTGTTATTGCATTTTTTCTTGTACTGTATAGCGTAACGTGTTGATTCTCAGGCCTAGTAACGTTTTTTTTCTAATTCATGTAAAGTTCTTAATGTCATTCATTTTTGATAATATTTTGTATCTGTGATAATTTATCTTGCATTAACTGAGCATTACCCAGTGTATTTTCATTTTATCAGGGCTGACTTTGATAAATTTACTCATGCTAATTTCGTGTTAATAGAGGCTATTGCAGTTAACCATATATTTAACCTGTTTTTTGCCATTACATTATCATTATGAGTCCTGAATGTTTTGTTGTTAGTTTGTGCATTAAACTTTAACTTATAATTTTACCTAACTCTTTTGTTTTGAACCTGGAACTTTACGGGACAGTAGTGACTCTTAGTATTCTCACTTAAAGTGTACATTATCTTTCTCTGTTCCGTAACAATATATATATATATATATATATATATATATATATATATATATATATATATATATATATATATATATATATGTAGATATATATCTACATATATCTATCTATCTATCTATATCTATCTATCTATCTATCTATCTATCTATATATATATATATACTATCTATCTATCTATCTATATATATATATATATATATATATATATATATATATATATATATATAATATGTATATTACATCTGTCTATCTATCTATCTATATATATATATATATATATATATATATATATATATATATATATATATATATATACATACATATATGCATATACAAATATATCTGTACATATACATATGTATACATACATATATATATATATATATATATATATATATATATATATATATATATATATATATATATATATATATATATACATTTATACAGGTATATATATAGATATATCTTTATATATATACATACATATATATATATATATATATATATATATATATATATATATATATATATATATATATATATATATATATATATATATATATATATATATATATATATATATATATATATATATACATATATATACTGTTACAGAACAGAGAAAGATAATGTACACATTAAGTGAGAATACTAAGAGTCACTACTGTCCCGTAAAGTTCCAGGTTCAAAACAAAGAGTTAGGTAAAATTACAAGTTAATGTTTAATACACAAACTAACAACAAAACATTCAGTACTCATAAGGATAATGTTATGGCAAAAAAACAGGTTAAATGTATGGTTAACTGCAATAGCCTCTATTAACACGAAATTAGCATGAGTAAATTTATCTAAGTCAGCCCTGTTAAAATGAGATACCAGATAATACTCAGTGAATGCCAGATATATTATTACAGATACAAAATATTATTAATGATGGGTGACAATAAGAACCTTACATAAATCACAAAAACCTTACTAGGAATAGGAACTAACCTTATGCTACACTGTACAAGAAAAAATGCAACAACAGTCATACTCAAATTACACAGCTGCTAGATGGTTGGAGACTTCCTGTGCACTCACAATAATAACTGTACAGGGGAGGACAGAGATGTGAACAAAATGAGGAGTAGATCTAAGTGGCCATTAATGTAGAGACTGAGCTCATTATATAGGAGCCAGCAGAGCTTGATACAAATTGTAAGAAGGATACGCAAATGAAGCCATAGGGGACAAAGAGCTGACAATCCTACTCTGAACAACAGAAAGGACGACTTACTCTACTATAACGGTAGAAGGGGGGACTGAGGCAGAACACGCTCGTGATCAAACATGCAGCATACTGTGCGTTAAAATTACACAAAAGATGATGAAATCATAGACTATGTAACACCTCCCCACAAAGAAAATGAAATTTATAAAGGAAATTTTTTATTACTCTAAAACAATCTGTCTAAAGTCTAGATATGCAATCTGCAATAACATTTTCTTTCCCCTTGACATGTTGTATGTCTAATGAATACTCCTGAAGAAGTAGACTCCATCTTCTCGATCTCTGATTTTTATCTTTAAACTTACTAAGGAATTTCAGTGGGTTATGATCGGTATAAATGACTATGGGGTCAAAACCAGAACACAAATAAAGTGAAAAATGCTGTAAACCCAAAATCAAGTCCAAAAGCTCTTTGTCAATAGTTGAGTAGTTCTTTTGAGGTGGAGTGAACTTCTTACTGTAATAAGATACAGGGTGTTCAATACCCTGATCATCCTCTTGCAGCAAAACAGCCCCAGCTCCTGTATCAATTGCATTAAAAGACATCTTAAAAGGCTTAGCAAAATTTGGAGTAGCGAGCACTGGCTGACTTAATAGGATAGCTTTAAGTCTGCTGAAAGAGGATTCACAGTTATCGGTCCAGACAAATTTAACTCCCTTTTTCAGTAGGTCTGTAAGTGGTGATACAAGAATAGAAAAGTTAAGAACAAATCTCGTGTAATAACCTACCATTCCCAAAAACCTTTGTAGCTCTTTCCTACTTTTAGGTCTGGGAAAATCACTTATAACCTGAACCTTAGCTCCTGGTGGTGCAACATGTCCATCACCAATTACATACCGAAGGTACTGAACTTTAGCTTGACCAAACTCACACTTTGATAAATTAGCTACAAGATTAGCATGAACGAACGCTCAAGAAATTTACTGACATGCCATAGGTGATCTTTCCAGTTGTCACTGAAGATTAATACATCATCAATATAAACAACACACCCTGCCAAACCCTCTGTTACAACATTCATGAGCTTCTGAAATGTGGCTGGTGCATTCTTCATACCATATGGCATTACAGAACATGCAAAAGTCTTTCCTAGTGTTATAAAACATGAGATCTCCCTAGCACGTTCAGTCATAGGTACTTGCCAGTATCCCTTTAACAAATCGAACTTACTTATGTACCTACCCTTTCCGATCTTGTCTATGCAGTATTCCACGCGAGGGAGAGTGTGAGTGTCTGTTTTGGTTATCTGATTAACACGTCTGTAGTCGATGCAAAGCCGCTGTGACCCACCTGGCTTAGGGACTAGAGTGACAGGAGAACTCCACTCGCTCTGACAGGGCTCAATCATCTTGTGGTCCAACAGGTAGCCAAGCTCCTTCTGGATGAGAGGAACTTTCACTGGGTTTCCAACATCGACATCATGCATCAACACAGTGGTTCTTCCTGGAGTGGCACGGAACACTTGCGGGTACTCCTGCAGTAATGCCGAAAACTCCTGCCTTTCCTCGGGAGGCAGATGAGAAAGCTTAGTCTGGAAATCATTCATGATATCAGGATTCTTCCCCAAACTATCACTCAGGCTCATACTGCATGGGAGAGCTTCACTTGTAGACTCGGGTGGAACAGCTACAGTGCAGACTGGGTTATTTTAGTCCCGCCTGTAATATAACTTTAGCATGTTGATGTGACAAAGTTGATTGTTCTTTCTGCGATCTGGTGTGGCGATGACATAGGTGACATCACTGAGTTTCTTCTCCACGAAATAAGGACCACTAAACTTGGCTTGAAGAGGTTGCCCATGCACTGGTAGCAGAATCAAAACCTGATCTCCTGGCTGAAAGTGGCGTAACCTGGACTTCTTATCATACCAAGTCTTCATCTTCTCCTGAGCAGCTCCTAAATTCTCTCTCGCCAGCTGTAAAGCAGTGGACAGCCGTTCTTTGAACTTCATCACATACTCCAGCAGGTTGACGTCATCTTCCTCCGACAGCCAGCATTCCTTGAGTAGCTTAAGGGGTCCTCTTACTTACTGGCCAAACAGTAGTTCAAAGGGTGAGAAGCCCAGTGATTCATTTGGAGATTCTCTTGCACCAAACACAACGAATGGAAGACCTTTATCCCAGTCTTTCTGATGTTCCAAACAGTATTGCTTGAGCATCGATTTGAGTGTTTGATGATATCTCTCCAATGCTCCTTGGGTCTGGGGATGGTAAGCTGAAGACTTGATCTGGGTGATGCTCAACTCTTTCAGAGACTGCTTGAAAACATTTGACATGAAATTACTTCCCCGGTCTGACTGTACCTCCTTAGGCAGACCAAACTTGGTGAAGAACCCTAGCATTTCCTTAACCACGTTCTTTGCTGAGATATTTCTAAGTGGAATGGCTTCAGGATAACGAGTAGCCATATCAATCAGGGTCAACACATAAGAAAATCCTGAAGAAGTCTTAGGAAGAGGGCCCACAATATCCACCAACACACGGGTGAAAGGCACCTCAAAAGGAGAAATGGGAACTAGAGGTGCAACCTTTTCGGTCTGATTACACTTCCCCACAACTTGACAGGTGTGACAAGACTTACAATACCAGGAAACATCCCTGAAGATACCTGGCCAGTAGAAGTGTTTCAAAATGCGTGCCACAGTCTTCCTCACTCCAAGGTGTCCTGCCAAACTGGAATCATGAGCAACCCTAATGATATCCTGCCTACAAACACGAGGGATGACAACTTGATGTACAACCTCCCATTCACAGTCGGCTGATGCTGTTGGGGGTCTCCACTTCCTCATAAGTACTCCTGACTTTATATAATAACAAGTAGAAGCACCAGCTGACTCTTCCTCACTGCAAGCAGAGTTAGCTAGACCTTTCAACTCAGGGTCAGCAACCTGCAACTCAACCAACTCTTGACGAGACAAATTATCAACACTACGGGGTACTGCCTCATCTGGTGAGTGGTCCAAATTAGCAAGAAAAGTGTCAGCTAGGATAACATCATCATCATCATTATCCTCTAAATCACCAGTAACTTTAGACTTAGCCCTAGTGACAGCACATGCAGGGAACACATCAGGGACATCACAATCCTGGGACGCAGCCACTGGCTCACTAGACAACTGAGGAGCTGGACACACTTGACTTCCACCAATATCATTTCCACGTAAGAAAGTTACACCTGACATTGGGAGTGTCTCAACCAACCACACCATAACGGAACCATTAACAAAACCAGACTCTAAATTCACTCTGCACAAAGAGACAGAGAAGTAATCATTCCCTACACCTTGTAAGATTACAGTTTCATCAGAGGAATTAACATTAGAGTCTAGAACACTGGTCAGCATAAGGGATTGGCAAGCACCTGTATCACGATATATTTTACCTGATTTCCTGTCATTACTGTCCAGAGGACTGACAAAACCATCAGACAGGAAATTAGCACATGAACTCTTGAGAGTGTCACCCACGTTACTGCTCAAAAGAGGAGCTCCATCATGAGAATTTAAGTTACCCCTCAAAGCAGGTTCAGTTAACTCACTTAAAGAATTCTGGGAACTCTCAAGAGTGGACACTAGACCAATTGACTGAATATTTAAAGACTCCTTTTTGTTCACATCACGCTGTCTCCTGAAACATTTCTCCGTAGTATGACCAAGCTTACTACAATAAGTACATTTACTCTTCCGAAATCTAGAGGTGAAGCGGGTATTTACTTCCTGAGAAACATCATCTTTCCTGTTACCTGTACTCTGAGTAGAGGCAACGTACTTACTCTCAGCTTTCCTTTTTTTTTTTAGAATATCTCTTGTGAGTGAGAACATATTCATCAGCTAAAACTGCAGCATCAGACAAATTATCTATTAATTATTATCTATCTTTATTAACACACCTCTTGAAGTCCTCCAGCAAAATCATCTGCTTAAATTTACCAAAATCAGAATCCACATTCTTAGAATTTAACCACTGCTCTAACAGATCTTCTTTGATTTTTGCATACTCAACATGGGATTGCTTATCTTGCTTGTAAGTTGACCTAAATTTTACTCTATAGGCTTCAGGAACAAGCTCATAGGCCTTAAGAATCAAGTTCTTAACTACATCATAATTATCAGATTGATCCTGAGGCAAAGATGCATAAGTTACTTGCGCTTTACCGGTGAGAACAGTTTGAAGGAGTACTGGCCAATACTTTTTGGGCCAATTAAAGCCTGTAGCTACCCTCTCAAACAACTGAAAATACTTTGGTAAATTAGATTCATTATAAGGAGGGACAAGTTTAACATTTTTTGCCACATCAAAATCATCAGAGCTAGATGATCCAGTTCCACCTTGTTTCATGCGATACTCATGGTCTGCCTGAATCCTAGCTAGTTCAATTTGTGCCTGAGCCTGTATCTGTGCCTCCTGAATCCGAGCCTGAGATTCAGCCTTCTTAGCATTTGCTTGAAATTCAGCCTCCTTAACATGAGCCTCCTGCAGGGCTAGCTGTAACTTAGCTATTTCAATCTGCGTTTGCTCATTTGGAGGAGTTACATTAAACAAGCTGTTATTAATCATGCCAACAATTTGATCTTTAGAATGATGAGAGTGAACTGCAATTCCCAATTGTTGAGCAACAAGCTTAAGTTCATTCTTTATTCTGTTTTCTACATCACACACTGTTTGCACATTTGACAAAAAATCTTTGGCTTCATCAGGTGTAGTAATAGTAGACATCATGAATAAATCACAGTCACAAAATATCAAGCAATATCCTTATGATAATATCCTGAATATCCTGATATGAGGTCGCCAAATTTATGTTACGGAACAGAGAAAGATAATGTACACATTAAGTGAGAATACTAAGAGTCACTACTGTCCCGTAAAATTCCAGGTTCAAAACAAAGAGTTAGGTAAAATTACAAGTTAAAGTTTAATGCACAAACTAACAACAAAACATTCAGGACTCATAAGGATAATGTTATGGCAAAAAAACATTTTAAATATATGGTTAACTGCAATAGCCTCTATTAACACGAAATTAGCATGAGTAAATTTATCTAAGTCAGCCCTGTTAAAATGAGATACCAGATAATACTCAGTGAATGCCAGATATATTATTACAGATACAAAATATTATTAATGATGGGTGACAATAAGGACCTTACATAAATCACAAAAACCTTACTAGGCCTAAGAACTAACCTTATGCTACACAGTACAAGAAAAAATGCAACAACTGTCGTACTCAAATTAAACAGCTGCTAGATGGTGAGAGACTTCCTGAGCACTCACAATAATAACTGTACAGGGGAGGACAGAGATGTGAACAAAATGAGGAGTAGATCTAAGTGGCCATTAATGTAGAGACTGAGCTCATTATATAGGGGCCAGCAGAGCTTGATACAACTTGTAAGAAGGATGCGCAAATGAAGCCATAGGGGACAAAGAGCTGACAATCCTACTCTGTACAACAGAAAGGACGACTTACTCTACTATAACGGTAGAAGGGGGGGACTGAGGCAGAACACGCTCGTGATCAAACATGCAGCATACTGTGCGTTAAAATTACACAAAGCATGATGAAATCATACACTATGTAACAATATATATATATATATATATATATATATATATATATATATATATATATATATATATTGTTACAGAACAGAGAAAGATAATGTACACTTTAAGTGAGAATACTAAAAATCACTACTGTCCCGTAAAGTTCCAGGTTCAAAACAAAAGAGTTAGGTAAAATTACAAGTTAAAGTTTAATGCTCAAACTAACAACAAAACATTCAGGACTCATAAGGATAATGTAATGGCAAAAAACAGGTTAAATATATGGTTAACTGCAATTGCCTCTATTAACGCGAAATTAGCAAGAGTAAATTTATCTAAGTCAGCCCTGATAAAAGGAAAATACACCGGGCAATGCTCAGTTAATGAAAGATAGATTATTACAGATACAAACTATTATTAACAATTGGCTGACATGAAACTTCACATTAATCACAGAAGAACCTTACTAGGCCTACAAATTAACACCTTATGCTATACAGTACAAGAACAAAATGTAATAACACTTATACTCAAATTACACAGCTGCTAGATGGTTGGAGTCTTTCTGAGCACTCACAATAATAACTGTACAGGGGAGAACAGAGATGTGAACAAAATGAGGAATAGATCTAAGTGGCAATGATGCTGAGACTAAGCTCATTATATAGGGGCCGGCAGAGCTTGATACAACTTGTAAGAAGGACGCGCAAATGAAGCCATGGGGACAAAGAGTTCACAATCCTGCTTTGAACTCCAGAAATGACGACTTACTCTACTATTACGGTAGAAGGGGGGAACTGAGGCAGAACACGCTCGTGATCAAACAAGCAGCATACTGTGCGTTAAATTTACACAAAGGATGATGATATCATAGGTTATGTACACCTTAAGTGAGAATACTAAAAATCACTACTGTCCCGTAAAGTTCCAGGTTCAAAACAAAAGAGTTAGGTAAAATTACAAGTTAAAGTTTAATGCACAAACTAACAACAAAACATTCAGGACTCATAAGGATAATGTAATGGCAAAAAACAGGTTAAATATATGGTTAACTGCAATAGCCTCTATTAACACGAAATTAGCATGAGTAAATTTACCTAAGTCAGCCCTGATAAAATGAAAATACACTGGGTAATGCTCAGTTAATGCAAGATAAATTATTACAGATACAAAATAATATTAATGATGACTGACGTAAAGAACCCTTACATAAATCACAAAAAAAAACTCACTAGGCCTACAAATCAACACCTTATGCTATACAGTACAAGGAAAAAATGCAATAACAGTTATACTCAAATTACACACAGCTGCTAGATGTTTGGAGATTTCTTGAGCACTCACAATAATAATAACTGTACAGGGGAGGACAGAGATGTGAACAAAATGAGGAGCAGATCTAAGTGGCCATGATGCAGAGACTGAGCTCATTATATAGGGGACGGCAGAGCTTGATACAGCTTGTAAGAAGGACGCGCAAATGAAGCCATGGGGACAAAGAGTTGACAATCCTGCTCTGAACTCCAGAAATGACGAATTACTCTACTATAACGGTAGAAGGGGGGAACTGAGGCAGAACACGCTCGTGATCAAACATGCAGCATACTGTGCGTTAAAATTACACAAAGGATGATGAAATCATAGGCTATGTAACAATATATATATATATATATATATATATATATATATATATATATATATATATATATATATATATATATATATATATATATATATATATATATATATATATATATATATATATATATATATGTATAGATACATATATATATAAGTTGAAAGCTGGAATACAAATGTGGGCGATTGTGTGTGTGTGTGTGTGTGTGTGTGTGTATGCGCCAATGCAAGATCGTGCTAGAAGAGTGAGAGAAGAGTTCTGGACAAATGTAGAAGTGTGCATGGAAAAGTTTGGAAGGAATGAGACAGTGTTTTTGATTGGTGATATGAATGGTAAAGTTGGGAATGTGAAGGTGGATGGAATAGTTGGTGAGTGGGGTGTGCCTGCTGAGATAGATGAGAATGGGAGTGTTTTTAGTGGACATTTGTCCTGGGAGGGGGTTGGTGATAGCCAATACCCTCTTCAGGCATAAAATGAGCCACAGGTATATATGACGAGTGATGAGAAGGGTGGATGGTGAACTGAATGAAAGGAAGGCAATGATTGATTATGTGTGTGTGGATGAAAGGATGCGAAGATGTGTAATGGATGCAAGAGTTTATAGAGGATGGGGGAGTGGACATTCTGACCACTACTTGGTGGTGGCCAGATTTAGATTTAAAGTAAGATGAAGGAATAGAAGAAAGGAAAGACGAGAGGAAGGAGTAGTGGCAAGGAGAGTGGAAAGGTTACAAGAGGATGAGAAAATGGCAGAGTATAAGAGAGCAGTGGAGGAACGATTGGGCAAATATGAATTGGAGCAGATGTGAGACGTGGAAGGTGTGTGTAGGATATTTACAGAAGAAATATGTGCAGCATGTGATGTGGTGTGTGGAAGGAAGAGAAGACGGAGGGGGGTGCAAAAAACAGCGTGGTGGACTGAAGAGGTGAAACAGGCTGTGGCACAAAAGAAGAAAGCATACAATGAATGGATGAGAAATAGGGGCGTCGAAGAAGTTGAGAGGCGGAAGAGAGAGTTATATGTAGAAAGAAAGAGAGAGGTGAAAAGATTAGTACGAGAAAGTAAGGAGAGAGTGGATGAGAAATTTGGAAGGATTTTGAGTGTAAAGTGGAGGGACTGTTATTTCTGAAAAGAGGTGAAAAAAGTAGGACAGGGTGGAAGTGAAGTTAGCAGGGGAGTGAAAGATAAAAATGGTAGATTACTAGTGAAGAAGGGAGAATATGTGAGCAGATGGAGACAACACTTTAGGGAATTGTTGAACGTAGAGGATGGAAGTAATGCGAGTATAAGTGGCTGGGGAATGGCTGGGAGAAGGAGGGAAGTGAGAATACAGGAAGAAATCAGTAGGATAGAAGTTGTGGAAGCAATGAAGAAAGTTAAATCAGGGAAAGCCCCAGGAATTGATGAAGTGTGTGGTGAAATGCTAAAGCATGAGGGAGAGATAGTAGTAGAATGGATGTGGAAGATGTGCAGATTGGCCTGGGAGGAAGGTAGAGTCCCGGAGGATTGGAAGTCAGGTATAATTATTCCCTTGTACAAAGGAATAGGGGAAAAAGAAGTGTGTGGTAATCATAGGGACATTTGTCTTCTTAGTGTAATAGGAAAAGTGTATGGTAGGATACTTATGGACAGAGTTAGAGAAATAACAGAGAAATCAGTTGGAGAAGAACAGGGATGTTTAGGAAGGGAAGAGGTTGTGTAGATCAGATATTCATTCTTAGATCTTTAGTGGAAAAGTTTCTAGAGAAGGGAAAGAAGTTGTATGCGGCTTTCATGGATTTGGAGAAAGCATATGACAGGGTGGATAGACAAGGATTGTGGAAAGTGTCAAGAATATATGGAGTAGATGGGAAGTTGTTGAATGCTTTGAAGAGTATGAACGATGGTGCGAAGGCTGCAGTGCGTGTGGATGGTGAACTAAGTGAATTTTTCTCTTTGAAGGTTGGGTTGAAACAGGGATGTGTCATGTCTCCATGGTTATTCAATCTGTACATGGATGGGGTAATAAAAGAGGTACAAGGTAGGGTAGTGGATGTTGGAGTGTCCCTGGTGAGAGACGGTAGTGTTTGGAAACTCCCTGTACTGTTGTTTGCAGATGATACTGTGTTGTTGAGTGAAGACGAAGGGGAGCTGCAAGGCTTGGTGGATGAATTTGGGAGAGAGTGTAAGAAACGGAATCTAAAGGTGAATGTAGGGAAGAGTAAAGTGATGGTCTTTGAGAGAGGTGAAGTCAGTGAATGTACAGCGAGGTTGGGTGGTGAGGAATTGGAAAATGTGAGTACGTTTAAGTACTTGGGTAGTGTGATGAGTAAGGATGGAGGTTTGGAGGGTGAAGTGCTTGAAAGGGTACAGCAGGGAAGAAAGGTTTCTGGTTCTTTGAAAGCAGTGATAAGAAACAGGGAAGTGAGCAAGGAAGTGAAAAAGTTACTACATGACAGTATTGTGATACCAACTCTAACGTATGGAAGTGAAGCTTTGACGTTGTTGGAGGGACACAAGTCAAGAGTGAGAGCAGTGGAAATGAGTTATTTAAGAGGAGCCTGTGGAGTCACATGGAGAGACAGGCTGACGAATGAGAATATAAAGGATCGTTGTGGTGTTGATATGGATGTGATAGGAAGCGTTATGAGGAACACACTGAAGTGGTTTGGCCATGTAGAGAGGATGGAGGTTGAAAGACTGACGAAGAGAGTGTATGTGAGTGAGGTGGAGTGGGGAAGAGAGAGGGGGAGGCCGAGGATGAGATGGAGGGATGGGGTGGAGAGGAATATGAGAGGGGGGGGTGTGAGTTGGGAGTAGGGCAGTGAAATGGCGGGGGACAGGGCGACTTGGAGGCTATTTGTTTGTGGCCACCCCAAACGGGATTGAGGCGTCTGGCAATATCTCTCTCTCTCTCTCTCTCTCTCTCTCTCTCTCTCTCTCTCTCTATATATATATATATATATATATATATATATATATATATATATATATATATATATATATATATATAATACATATATATATATATACATATATATATATATATATATATATATATAATACACATATATATATATATATATATATATATATATATATATATATATATATATATATATATATATATATATATTGTTACGGAACAGACAGAGATAATGAACACTTCAAGTGAGAATACTAAAATCACTACTGTCCCGTAAAGTTCCAGGTTCAAAACAAAAGACTTAGGTAAAATTACAAGTTAAAGTTTAATGCTCAAACTAACAACAAAACATTCAGGACTCATAAGGATAATGTAATGGCAAAACAGGTTACATATATGGTTAACTGCAATAGCCCTTTTAACATGAATTTAGCAAGAGCAAATTTATCTAAGTCAGCCCTGATAAATGAGGATACCGGATAATGCTGAGTTAAAGCATGATATAATATTATTACAGATACAAAAAATTACTAATGCTGGCTGATAGTATGGAATCAATACAAATCACAAAAACTTTACCAGGCCCACGAATTAACGCCTTAGGCTATACAGTACAAGAAAAATGGTAATAACACTTATACTCAAATTATACAGCAGCTAGATGGCTGGAGACTTCCTGAGCACTCACAAAAATAATATACTGTACAGGGGAGGACAGAGATGTAAACAGAATGAGGAGTAGATCTATGTGGCAACTAATGCAGAGACTAAGCTCATTATATAGGGGGCAGGCAGAGCTTGATTCAACTTGTAAGAAGGACGTGCAAATGAAGGCATAGGGAACGAATAGTTGACAGTCCTGCTCTGAACAACAGAAAGAATGACTTACTCTACTACAAGGGGGAAAAAGGGGGAGTGAGGTAGAACACGGAAGCCTGGTCACTATGGAAGCCACGTGGCGAATCGTGAGCAAACATGCAGCATACTGTACATTAGGATCATAGAAAGGATGATGGAATCGTGAACAATACTGTATCAAAAGTTAGAATTATACATGGGATGATGAAATCATAGGCTATGTAACACCTCCCCACAAAGAAAAAGAAATTTCCAAAGGAAATTTCTTATTACTCTTAAACAATCTGTCTAAAGTCTAGATAAGCAATCTGCAATAACATTTTCTTTCCCCTTAACATGTTGTATGTCTAATGAATACTCCTGAAGAAGTAGACTCCATCTTGTCAATCTCTGATTTCTATCTTTAAACTTACTAAGGAATTTCAGTGGCTTATGATCGGTATAAATGTCTATGGGGTTAAAACCAGAACACAACTAAAATGAAAAATGCTGTAAACCCAAAATCAAGACCAAAAGCTCTTTCTCAATAGTTGAGTAGTTCTTTTGAGTTGGAGTGAACTTCTTACTGTAATAAGATACAGGGTGTTCAATACCCTGATCATCCTCTTGCAGCAAAACAGCCCCAGCTCTTGTATCACTTGCATCAACAGCCATCTAAAAAGGCTTAGCAAAAATAGGAGTAGTGAGCACTGGCTGACTTAATAGGATAGCTTTAAGTCTGCTGAAAGAGGATTCACAGTTATCGGTCCAGACAAATTTAACTCCCTTTTCAGTAGGTCTGTAAGTGGTGATACAAGAATTGAAAAGTTAAGAACAAATCTCCTGTAATAACCTACCATTCCCAAAAAACTTTCCAGCTCTTTCCTACTTTTAGGTCTGGGAAGATCACTTATACCCTGAACCTTAGCTCCTGGTGGTGCAAAGTGTCCATCACCAATTACGTACCCAAGGTACTGAACTTTAGCTTGACCAAACTCACATTTTGATAATTAGCTGCAAGATTAGCCTGAACCAGACGCTCAAGAAATTTTCTGACATGGCATAGGTGATCTTTCCAGTTATCACTGAAGATTAATACATCATCAATATAAACAACACACCCTGCCAAACCCTCTGTTACAACATTCATGAGCTTCTGAGAAGTGGCTGGTGCATTCTTCATACCATATGGCATTACAGAACATGCAAAAGTCTTTCCTAGTGTTACAAAACATGAGATCTCCCTAGCACGTTCAGTCATAGGTACTTGCCAGTATCCCTTTAACAAATCAAACTTACTTATGTACCTAGCCTTTCCGATCTTGTCTATTCAATCTTCCACGCAAGGGAGAGGGTAAGTGTCTGTTTTGGTTATGTGATTAACGCGTCTGTAGTCGATGCAAAGCCGCTGTGACCCACCTGGCTTAGCGACTAGAGTGACAGGAGAACTCCACTCACTCTGACAGGGCTCAGTCATCTTGTGGTCCAACAGGTAGCCAATCTCCTTCTGGATGAGAGGAACTTTCACTGGGTTCACACGGTAAGGAGGCAGTTTAATTGGCTTTGCATCTCCAACATCGACATCATGCATCAAAACAGTGGTTCTTCCTGGAGTGTCACGGAACACTTGCGGGTACTCCTGCAGTAATGCCGAAAACTCCTGCCTTTCCTCGGGAGGTAGATGAGAAAGCTTAGTCTGGAGATCATTTATGATATCAGGATTCTTCCCCAAACTATCACTCAGGCTCATACTGCATGGGAGAGCTTCACTTGCAGACTCGGGTGGAACAGCTACAGTGCAGACTGGGTTATTTTAGTCCCGCCTGTAATATAACTTTAGCATGTTGATGTGACAAAGTTGCTTGTTCTTTCTACGATCTGGTGTGGCGATGACATAGTTGACATCACTGAGTTTCTTCTCCACGAAATAAGGACCATTAAACTTGGCTTGAAGAGGTTGCCCATGCACCGGTAGGAGAATCAAAACCTGATCTCCTGGCTGAAAGTGGCGTAACCTGGACTTCTTATCATACCAAGTCTTCATCTCCTGAGCAGCTCCTAAATTCTCTCTCGCCAGCTGTAAAGCAGGGGACAGCCGTTCTTTGAACTTCATCACATACTCCAGCAGGTTGACGTCATCTTCCTCTGACAGCCAGCATTCCTTGAGTAGCTTAAGGGGTCCTCTTACTTCATGACCAAACAGTAGTTCAAAGGGTGAGAAGCCCAATGATTCATTTGGAGATTCTCTTGCGGCAAATACAACGAATGTAAGACCTTTATCCCAATCTTTCTGATGTTCCAAACAGTATTTCCTGAGCATCGATTTGAGTGTTTGATGATATCTCTCCAACGCTAATTGGGTCTGGGGATAGTAAGCTTAAGACGTGATCTGGGTGATGCCCAACTCTTTCAGAGACTACTTGAAAACATTTGACATGAAATTACTTCCCCGGTCTGACTGTACCTCCTTGGGCAGACCAAACTTGGTGAAGAACCCTAGCATTTCCTTAACCACGTTCTTTGCTGAGATATTTCTAAGTGGAACGGCTTCAGGATAACGAGTAGCCATATCAATCAGGGTCAACACATAAGAAAATCCTGAAGAAGTCTTAGGAAAAGGGCCCACAATATCCACCATCACACGGGTGAATGGCACCTCAAAAAGGAGGAATGGGAACTAGAGGTGCAAACTTTTCGGTCTGATTACACTTCCCCACAGCTTGACAGGTGTGACAAGACTTACAATACCAAGAAACATCTCTGAAGATACCTGGCAAGTAGAACTGTTTCAAAATGCGTGCCACAGTCTTCCTCACTCCAAGGTGTCCTGCCAAACTGGAATCATGAGCCACTCTAATGATATCCTGCCTACAAATGAGGGATGACAATTTGATGTACAACCTCCCATTCACAGTCGGCTGATGCTGTTGGGGGTCTCCACTTCCTCATAAGTACTCCTGACTTTATATAATAACAAGTAGAAGCACCAGCTAACTCTTCCTCACTGCAAGCAGAGTTAGCTAGACCTTTCAACTCAGGGTCAGCAACCTGCAACTCAACCAACTCTTGACGAGACAAATTATCAACACTACGGGGTACTGCCTCATCTGGTGAGTGGTCCAAATTAGCCAAAAAAGTGTCATCTAGGATAACATCATCATCATCATTATCCTCTAAATCACCAGTAACTTTAGACTTAGCCGTAGTGACAGCACATGCAGGGAACACATCAGGGACATCACAATCCTGGGTCGCAGTCACTGGTTCACTAGACAGCTGAGGAGCTGGACACACTTGACTTCCACCAATATCATTTCCAAGTAAGAAAGTTACACCTGACATTGGGAGTGTCTCAACCAACCCAACCATAACGGAACCATTAACAAAACCAGACTCAAAATTCACTCTGCACAGAGGGACAGAGATGTAATTATTCCCTACACCTTGTAAGATTACAGTTTCATCAGAGGAATTAACATTAGAGCCTAGAACACTGGTCAGCATAAGGGATTGGCAAGCACCTGTATCACGATATATTTTAACTGATTTCCTGTTACTGTCCAGAGGACTGACAAAACCATCAGACAGAAAATTAGCACATGAACTCTTGAGAGCGCCACCCACGTTACTGCTCAAAAGAGGAGCTTCATCATGAGAATTTAATTAACCCCTCAAAGCAGGTTCAGTTAACTCAGTTAAAGAATTCTGGGAACTCTCAAGGGTGGACACTAGACCAATTGACTGAATATTTAAAGACTCCTTTTTGTTGACATCACACTGTCTCCAGAAACATTTTTCCGTAGTATGACTAAACTTACTACAATAAGTACATTTACTTTTCTGAAATCTAGAGGTGAAGCTGGTATTTACTTCCTGAGAAACATCATCTTTATTCTCTTTCCTGTTACCTGTACTCTGAGTAGAGGCAACGTACTTACTCTCAGCTTTCCTTTTTTCTTTAGAATATCTCTTGTGAGTGAGAACATATTCATCAGCTAAAACTGCAGCATCAGACAAATTATCTATTCTTTTCTCATCAAGATATAGGCTTACATCTTTATTAATACACCTTTTGAAGTCCTCCAGCAAAATCATCTGCTTAAGTTTATCAAAATCAGAATTTACATTCTTAGAATTTAACCACTGCTCTAACAGATCTTCTTTGATTTTTGCATACTCAACATGGGATTGCTTATCTTGCTTATAAGATGTCCTAAATTTTACTCTATAGGCTTCAGGAACAAGCTCATAGGCCTTAAGAATCAAGCTCTTAACTACATCATAATTATCAGATTGATCCTGAGGCAAAGATGCATAAGTTACTTGCGCTTTACCGGTGAGAACAGTTTGAAGGAATACTGGCCAATACTTTTTGGGCCAATTAAAACCTGTAGCTACCCTCTCAAACAACTGAAAATACTTTGTTAAATCAGATTCATTAAAAGGAGGGACAAGTTTAACATTTTTAGCCACATCAAAATCAACAAAGCCAAATGATCCAGTTCCACCTTGTTTCATGAGATACTCATGGTCTGCCTGAATCCTAGCAAGTTCAGTTTGTGCCTCCTGAATACGAGCCTGAGACTCAGCCTCCTTAGCACGTGCCTGAAACTCAGCCTCCTTTGCACGAGCCTCCTGCAGGGCTAGCTGAAACTTAGCTATTTCAATCTGCGTTTGCTTATCTGGAGGAGTTACATTAAACAAGGTTTTATTAATCATGGCAACAAGTTGATCTTTAGAATGATGAGAGTGAACAGAAATTCCCAATTGTTGAGCAACAAGCTTAAGTTCATTCTTTGTTCTGTTTTCTACATCACACATTGTTTGCACATTTGACAAAAAATCTTTGGCTTCATCAAGAGTAGTAATAGTAGACATCATGAATAAATCACAGTCACAAAATATCAAGCAATATCCTTATGATAATATCCTGAATATCCTGATAAGAGGTCGCCAAATTTATGTTATGGAACAGAGAGAGATAATGAACACTTTAAGTGAGAATACTGAAATCACTACTGTCCAGCAAAGTTCCAGGTTCAAAACAAAAGACTTAGGTAAAATTACAAGTTAAAGTTTAATGCTAAAACTAACATCTAAACATTCAGGACTCGTAAGGATAATGTAATGGCAAAACAGGTTACATATATGGTTAACTGCAATAGCCTCTATTAACACGAATTTAGCAAGAGCAAATTTATCTAAGTCAGCCCTGATAAAATGAGAAAACCAGATAATGCTCAGTTAAAGTATCTGTATAATATTATTACAGATACAAATATTAATATTGGCTGACATTAAAACCCTACATGAATCACAAAATCCTTACCAGGCCTACGAATGAACACCCTAGCCCATACAGTACAAGAAAAATGGTAACAACACTTATACTCAAATTATACAGCAGCTAAATGGCTGGAGACTTCCTGAGCGCTCACAAAAATAATAATACACTATACAGGGGAGGACAGAGATGTGAAAAAAATGAGGAGTAAATTTAAGTGGCGATAATGTAGAGACTGAGCTCATTATATAGGGGCCGGCAGAACTTGATTCAACTTGTAAGAAGGACGCTCAAGTGAAGGCACAGGGGAGGAAGAGTTGACAGCCCTGCTCTGAGCAACAGAAAGAACGACTTACTCTACTATAAGGGGGAGAAGGGGGGAGTGTGGTAGAACACGCAAGCCTGGTCACTATGAAAGCCACGAGGCGAATTGTGATCAAACATGCGGCATACTGTACGTTAGAATTATACAAAGGATGATGAAATCATAGGCTATGTAACAATATATATATATATATATATATATATATATATATATAACCCCCTGGGGTTAGGGAGGTTTTTCAAGAATATTCCCCCAGAATCCCTGCTTGTCGCAACAGGCGACTAAAAGGGTTGGCAGAGGGTTAGTGCCCCTAACCAGAAAACAACTAACTAAAATGACAAACAATATACCTCGAACAAGGACTGATCCAAGGATGACGACCAAGGACCGGACAAAGGACATGGTACTCGGAACTTGGAAAGCAAGGGGAGCAAATGATGAGGTGAAAGAGAGAGAGAGATTGTCCAGGTGCTTGAGGGTGCGAAAGTTGATATATGCGGAATAATTGAAACGAAATGGTGAGGTGAGAGAGTGAGAGAATGGGAGTATGGATGGGGTATATGTGTAGGAGTAGGTGAGAATGAGAGGGTAAAGGAAGGAGTATGTATAGTTGTGAGTAAAAGATGGAAGAAGAGCATAAGAGATTATGGATCACTTGGGTCAAGGATTGTGCGGTAAGATTGAAAGTTGGAATACAAATGTGGGCGATTATGTGTGTGTATGCACCAACGCAAGATCATGCAAGCAGAGTGAGAGAAGAGTTCTGGACAAATGTGGAAGGGTGCATGGAAAAGTTTGGAAGGAATGATAGAGTATTTTTGATCGGTGATATGAATGGTAAAGTAGGGAATATGAAGGTGGATGGAATAATTGGAGAGTGGGGTGTGCCTGCTAGATAGATGAGAATGGCAGTGCGTTAGTGGATATTTGTGTTGAGAGGGGGTTGGTGATAGCCAATACTCTCTTCAGGCATAAAATGATCCACAGGTATACATGACGAGTGATGAGAAGGATGGGTAGTGAACTGAATGAAAGGAAGGCAATGATTGATTATGTGTGTGTGAATGAAAGGATGCGAAGATGCGTAATGGATGCAAGAGCAAATAGACGTTGCGGGAGTGGACTCTCTGACCACTACTTGGTGGTAGCCAGAATCAAGTTCCAAGTAGAATGGAGAAATAGAAGAAGCGAAGGACGAGAAGAAGGAGTATTTGTAAGGAGAATGGAAAGGTTACAAGAGGATGAGAAAAAGGCAGAGTATAAGAGAGAAGTCGAGGAACGTTTGGGCAAATATGAATTGGAGCAGATGGGGGACGTGGAAGGTGTGTGCAGGATATTCACAGAAGAAATATGTACAGCATGTGATGTTGTGTGGGGTATGAGGAGAAGACGGAGGGGTGTGCAAGGAACAGCATGGTGGAATGAAGAGGTGAGACAGGCTGTGGCAAAAAGAAGAAAGCATACAATGAATGGATGAGAAATAGGGGCGTGGAAGAAGTTGAGAGGCGGAAGTGAGAGTTGTATGTAGAAAGAAAGAGGTGAAAGGATTAGTAAGAGAGAGAAAAGAAGAGAGCGGATGAGGAATTTGGAAGGAACTTGAGTGTAAAGTCAAGGGACTGTAAGAAAATGTTCTAGAAAGAGTAAGACAGGGTGGAAGTGAAGCTAGCAGGGGAGTCAAAGATAAAAATGGTAGATTACTAGTGGAGGAGGGAGAAATAGTGAGCAGATGGAGAGAACACTTTAAGGAATTGTTGAACATACAGGATGGAAGTAATGAGAGTATAAGTGGCTGGGGAATGGCTAGGAGGAGGAGAGAGGTGAGAAGACAGGAAGAAATCAGTAGGATAGAAGTTGTGGAAGCAATGAAGAAAGTTAAATTGGGGAAAGCCCCAGGAATTGACGGAGTGTGTGGTGAAATGCTGAATTAAGGGGAAGAGACAGTAGTAGAATGCATGTGAAAAATGTGCAGATTGGCCTGGGAGGAAGGAAGAGTCCCGGAGGATTGGAAGTCAGGTATAATTATTCCCTTGTACAATGGAATAGGGGAAAAAGAAGTGTGTGGTAATCATAGGGGCATCTGTCTTCTTAGAATAATAGGAAAAGTGTATGGTAGGATACTTATTGACAGTTAGAGAAAGAACAGAGAAATTAGTTGGAGAAGAACAGGGAGGTTTAGGAAGGGAAGAGGTTGTGTAGATCAGATATTCATTCTTAGATCTTTAGTGGAAAAGTTTCTAGAGAAGGGAAAGAAGTTGTATGCGGCTTTCATGGATTTGGAGAAAGCATATGACAGGGTGGTAGACAAGGATTGTGGAAAGTATTAAGAATATATGGAGTAGATGGAAAGTTGTTGAATGCTGTAAAGGGTATATATGATGGTGCTAAGGCTGCAATGCGTGTGGATGGTGAACTAAGTGAATTTTTCTCTTTGAAGGTTGGGTTGAAACAGGGATGTGTCATGTCTCCATGGTTGTTCAATCTGTACATGGATGTGGTAATAAAAGAGGTACAAAGAGGTAGGGAAGTGGATGTTGGACTGGCTCTGGTGAGAGACGGTAGTGTTTGGAAACACCCTGGACTTGTGTTTGCAGATGATACGGTGTTGTTGGGTGAAAACGAAGGAGAGCTGCAAGGCTTGGTGGATGAGTTTGGGAGAGTGTGTAAGAAACGGAATCTAAAGATGAATGTAGGGAAGAGTAAAGTGATTTTCTTTGAGAGAGGTGAAGTCAGTGAATGAACAGCGAGGTTAGATGGTGAGGAATTGGAAAATATGAGTACGTTTAAGTTCTTGGGTAGTGTGATGCGTAACGATGGAGGTTTGGAGGGTGAAGTGCTTGAAAGGGTACAGCAGGGAAGAAAGGTTGCTGGTTCTTTGAAAGCAGTGATAAGAAGCAGGGAAGTGAGCATGGAAGTAAAAAAGTTACTACATGACAGTATTGTGATAACTCTAACGTATGGGAGTGAAACTTGGACGTTGCTGGAAGGACACAAGTCAAGAGTGAGTGCAGTGGAAATGAGTTATTTAAGAGGAGCCTGTGGAGTCACATGGAGAGACAGGCTGACAAATGAGGATATAAAGGAGCATTGTGATGTGGATGTGGATGTGATAGGAAGCGTTATGAGGAACACACTGAGGTGGTTTGCCCATGTGGAGAGGATGGAGGGTGAAAGACTGGCGAAGAGAGTGTATGTGAGTGAGGTAGAGGGGGGAAGATGGAGGGGGAGGCCGAGGATGAGATGGAGGGATGGGGTGGAGAGGTATATGAGAGAGGGGAGTGTGAGTTGGGAGCGGGGCAGTGAAATGGCAGGGGACAGGGCGACGTGAAGGCGAATTCTTTGTGGCCACCCCAAACGGGATTGAGGCGTCTGGCAATATATATATATATATATATATATATATATATATATATATATATATATATATATATATATATATATATATATATATATATATATATATATATATATATATATATATATATATATATATATATATATATATATATATATATATATATATATATATATATATATATATATATATATATATATATATATATATATATATTATATTTATTGTATGTATATATATATATATATATATTATATATATATATATATATATATATATATATATATATATATATATATATATATATATATATATATATATATATATATATATATATATATATATATATATATATATATATATATATATATATATATATATATATATATATATATGTGTGTACATCGTTTCGTTTCGTTTTTAAAGGCTCCAACATGCTTGCATGTGTCGGCCTTGGTCACCTAATGGCGGCTCTCCACGCTGCACGATCCATTGCAGCCTCCCTGTTCAGTTCCTTAACCCTAAGGTCACACTTAATGACCTCGTCCAATGTCTTTCTCGGTCTACCCCTCATAACCCCACCCCCAATATTAACACTTCTCACCTTCCTCACCCAATTATCATCCCTCATCCTCTCCACATGTCCAAACCACCTCAATCTACCTCTCCTCATCACAACACCAATACACTCCAGTCCCATCCTACCTCTCAACTCTTCCATTGTAAACCCAGCCCCTCCAGGCCTTGGATGCAAGGACGCACTGCACATCCACCTAATCATTGTCATTTCTGTACGTCTGAGCCGGCGAATGTCTTCTTCCTTCACTGCCCAGGTCTCACTGCCATACAGCATTACACTCCTAACACATGCTGCATACAAAGACCCCTTAGCACGTAGGGAGAGCCCTCTCAATGTCAGGAGAGACAAGAGCTCCCTGAACTTCTTCCAACCACTTCTCACCCTAGCCACAGAGCTAGCTCCAGCCCCACCTCCAGCACACAACATGTCTCCCAAATAACAAAACTCTTCCACACACTCAAGAGATTCACCAGCAAGTTCAATCCTTTCACGTCTGACGATCTCCACCTGCTCACCCCGGCACGCCGTGCACATAAAATCAGCATTATCTCGCAGTCTACCTCTGATACCACTACATCTCTTATGCACCCAATTATCACACACACTGCACAAGATGGAATTACTTCCCACGCCCTTGTGGCAAACTGCACATAGCCACTTTCCCTCGTCTTTGACAGTACCGCCACCAACCCTAGATATCATCACTTTTGTTTTATCTGCATTTACCCTTAAACCCTTTTGCCCCATACCATCTCTCCACTTCCTAAACCTTTCCTCTGCCTCCCTTTCATTCTCTGCAATCAACACCAAATCATCAGCATACAACAACTCCCACGGGAGTCCGTTTCTAAAGTCACGTGAATGGGCTTCAAGTACCATGATAAACAACATGGGACTCAAGACTGACCACTGATGCACACCAACATTCACGGAAAACTCATCACTCAAATCTCCATTCACTCTCACCTGGGTGTGAGCACCCACATACATGGCCATAACCACCCTAACCAGCCACTCCTCCAAGCCAAGCTTTCTCATTGCCCACTTCACCACCTCTCTAGGGACTCTGTCAAAGGCCTTTTCCAAATCAACAAAAACAAAATAAAGATCCCTTCTCCTACCAATATATTTTTCCTGAAGCTGTCGAACAATGAATATGGCATCAGTGGTCCCCCTACCTGGCATAAACCCAAACTGCATCTCATCAATATTCACTCTTTCTCTAATCATACCTTCTAAAACCCTCTCCATTACCTTCATTATCTGATCTAAAAGCTTTATACCTCTATAATTTCCACTTTCCAGGTCATCACCCTTCCCTTTATACACATTTACAATTACACTCTTCAGCCAATCATCTGGGACAACACACTCATAAATAATCCTATTTATCAGGTCAGTGACTAAACTCACCCCTATATCGCCTGAGGCCTTCAACATTTCGGCAGTCAACCCAGACACACTTGCTGCCTTCCCCACCCTCATCTTGCCTATTGCCTCACTCACAGTAGCAGTATCAATCAAAGGCCAAGGGCCAGACACTGGATCTGCTGGCACCAAACCTTCCCTGTCCCAGTCAAACTCCTCATTCAACAACCGGTTATAATGCTCTCTCCATGCATCTTTAATATCCTCACTGTTCACCACTACCCTTCCTTCATCATTCTTCACACACTGCTCACCTATGATATCCCGATTATCCCTCTTCACCTGACCTGCCACCCTAAATATATTTTTCCTTTCCCCATGATTTAGGTTATCAAGTAATTGTCTCTGTGACTCAGACTTTGCCCTGTATACCTCTCTCCTAGGCCTACGCTTGGCAGCCAAATATTCCTCTTTGCTACCACCCTTCTTCCATTCCCGGAAAAGCCTTCTTTTCTCCTTAATTGCAGCTTCTACACCCTCATCCCACCACCAAGTTACTTTATGTTTTGGTGGTCCTCTTGTCCAGCCGCATGTTACATCAGTAACTCTCAAGAAATTGTTCTTGAGGGCTCTGTACTGTTCATTAACGCCTCTGTCTACAGCTCCCTGATCAGCCACCACTCTCCTCAACTCACTATAGAAGGCATCCCTTACTACTTGGTTTTTCAGGTTCCATATTTTCCTCCTAGGTACATAAGTCCTCTTTTTCATCACTTGTTCTTTAAGCACCATATCACAAATCAATAGTTTGTGCTGCTGCACACACTCCTCACTTCCTATAACTTTAACATCCCTCACTAACCTATCGGCCCTCCTAACCAGAAAATAATCTATCTGACTGCTATTTCCCCCAGACTCATACATAATTAACCTACTGTCTCTTTTCCTAAAATATGTGTTGCACACAATCATGTCCGTTGCCTCCCCAAACTCGAGTATCCTTTCCCCTTCTGCATTCCTTAGACCATATGCACATCCCCCATGCACTCCTTCATAACCTTGTGCTGCTTCACCTACATGACCATTTAAGTCCCCTCCCAAAATCACTATCTCATCATCCCGCATACCACCAACTACACGTATTAAATCATCCCAAAATCTATCTTTCTCTGATTCATCCAATCCTGCCTGAGGAGCATATGCCCATATAATCACAGCTATCTTTCTTCCCAACAGAATTTTCACTACCAATATCCTATCGCTTACTCTCAAAACATTCATAACTTATTCCACCCATTTCTCCGCAACCATCACACCAACACCTCCATATCCGTCTGTCCCCCCCTGCCAAAACAACTTATAGCAACAGTCCTTCCCAACAATCTTTCTGGCTGATCCACCCCTGTACCGGACTTCCTGCAAACACGCCACATCCACCCACCTCCTACTGAATGCCTCAACAACTTCCCCTGCTCTTCCCCTCAAACTTCCCACATTCCATGAACCCACCCTCATCCCCATGGGTGATTTACTGTCCTCAGGCTTGCTTTGAAACCTTTTTTGTTTTGTCATCTTCAGTATTAATAAATGGGGACAGACACAACACAGGTCCCACTCACTGCACAATCCCAGGTCCAGGCAATGGATCTGGGACCCCTAGCCCACCAGCTTAATAGTGGCTGTGGTAGTGGCCTCGGGGCACCCTACCAGTACAGCTGCAGGGACACCCTCCAAGCGCGTCTTGTCACTGCAACTATCCCACCATTATACAACCACTGATAGGGCAGCCTCCTGGGGCGCTACTCCCAGGTTCGGGCCCCTCTCTATTGGGCGGAAGTGGCAGCCTGGGAACCGCAATGCCCTGTACCCTCTAGCACAGGCCCGAGCCCCATCTCACCCTGGACCCATGACCTATGCAGGCGGAACCCCAGCCACGCCTCCCCCCAGAAGTCCGCCACTAGGTAGCGGGGGCAAAGTTTTCTGGCCGCATCCCTTGCTGGCGCCAACCCCTGTAACGTAGTGGGATACGTTGTGTGAAATGTAAAGTGCATGTGGTGTAGTGCATACATAGTTAGAGGAAATGTTTGGGAGAATATGCTGGTCTACTCTCCATGTTACTGTCAAACTGAAGAGGTCAGCAAAGGGGGATGGTTAGATAGCCAGTGAAACAGGAGCTCCAGCTCTCCCTATCACCAGCATTCCCATTCCCCTCGGGAGTACTACCCTGTTTGGCCCGTGCTACGGCCTCCTCCTACTATATATATATATATATATATATATATATATATATATATATATATATAAATATATATATATATATATTTATATATATATATATATAATTATATAGATGGATATATTGTTACAGAACAGCGAAAGATAATGTACACTTTAAGTGAGAATACTAAAATCACTACTGTCCCGTAAAGTTCCAGGTTCAAAACAAAAGAGTTAGGTAAAATTACAAGTTAAAGTTTAATGCTCAAACTAACAACAAAACATTCAGGACTCATAAGGATAATGTAATGGCAAAAAACAGGTTAAATATATAGTAAACTGCAATAGCCTCTATTAACATGAAATTAGCATGAGTAAATTTATCTAAGTCAGCCCTGTTAAAATGAAATACCAGATAATACTCAGTGAATGCAAGATATATTATTACAGATACAAAATATTATTAACAATGACTGACATCCAAACTTTACATTAATCACAAAAACCTCACCAGGCCTGAGAATTAACACTTTATGCTATACAGTACAAGAAAAAATGCAATAACGCTTATACTCAAATTACACAGCTGCTAGATGGTTGGAGACTTCCTGAGCACTCACAATAATAACAACTGTACAGGGGAGGACAGAGATGTGAACAAAATGAGGAGTAGATCTAAGTGGCAATTAATGCAGAAACTATCTATCTATCTATCTATTGCCAGACGCCTCAATCCCGTTTGGGGTGGCCACAAACAAATCGCCTCCAAGTCGCCCTGTCCCCCGCCATTTCACTGCCCTGCTCCCAACTCACACACCCCTCTCTCATATACCTCTCCACCCCATCCCTCCATCTCATCCTCGGCCTCCCCCTCCCTCTTCCCCCCTCCACCTAACTCATATGCACTCTCCTCGTCAGTCTTTCACCCTCCATCCTCTCCACATGGCAAAAGCACCTCAGTGTGTTCCTCATAACGCTTCCTATCACATCCACATTCACACCACAACGCTCCTTTATATCCTCATTCGTCAGCCTGTCTCTCCACGTGACTCCACAGGCTCCTCTTAAATAACTCATTTCCACTGCTCTCACTCTTGACTTGTGTCCTTCCAACAATGTCCAGGCTTCACTTCCGTACGTTAGAGTTGGTATCACAATACTGTCATGTAGTAACTTTTTCACTTCCATGCTCACTTCCCTGTTTCTTATCACTGCTTTCAAGGAACCAGTAACCTTTCTTCCCTGCTGTACCCTTTCAAGCACTTCACCCTCCAAACCTCCATCCTTACTCATCACACTACCCAAATACTTAAATGTACTCACATTTTCCAATTCCTCACCATCTAATCTCGCTGTACATTCACTAACTTCACCTCTCTCAAAGACCATCACTTTACTCTTCCCTACATTCACCTTTAGGTTCCATTTCTTACACACTCTCTCAAACTCATCCACCAAGCCTTGCAGCTCCCCTTCGTCTTCACTCAACAACACAGTATCATCTGCAAACAACAGTACAGGGAGTTTCCAAACACTATCCTCTCTCACCAGGGCCACTCCAACATCCACTACCCTACCTTGTACCTCTTTTATTACCCCATCCATGTACAGATTGAACAACCATGGAGACATGACACATCCCTGTTTCAAACCAACTTTCAAAGAGAAAAATTCACTTAGTTCACCATCCACACGCACTGCAGCCTTTGCACCATCGTACATACTCTTCACAGCATTCAAAAACTTCCCATCTACTATATATATTCTTAACACTTTCCTCAATCCTTGTCTATCCACTCTGTCATATGCTTTCTCCAAATCCATGAAAGCCGCATTCAACTTCTTTCCCTTCTCTAAAAATTTTTCCACTAAAAATCTAAGAATGAATATCTGATCTACACAACCTCTTCCCTTCCTAAAGCCTCCCTGTTCTTCTCCAACTAATTTCTCTGTTCTTTCTCTAACTCTGTCTATAAGTATCCTACCATATACTTTTCCTATTATACTAAGAAGACAAATGCCCCTATGATTACCACACACCTCTTTTTCCCCTTTTCCTTTGTACAAGGGAATAATTATACCTGACTTCCAATCCTCCGGGACTCTACCTTCCTCCCAGGCCAATCTGTAAATCTTCCACATCCATTCTACTACTATCTCTCCCCCATACTTCAGCATTTCACCACACACTCTATCAATTCCTGGGGCTTTCCCCGATTTAACTTTCTTCATTGCTTCCACAACTTCTATCCTACCGATTTCTTCCTGTCTTCTCACCTCCTTCCTTCTCCCAGCCATTCCCCACCCACTTATACTCGCATTACTTCCATCCTCTACGTTCAACAATTCCTTAAAGTGTTCTCTCCATCTGCTCACTTTTTCTCCCTTCTCCACTAGTAATCTACCATTTTTATCTTTCACTCCCCTGCTAACTTCACTTCCACCCTGTCTTACTCTTTTCACTTCTCTCCAGAACATTTTCTTACAGTCCCTCCACTTTACACTCAAATTCCTTCCAAATTCCTCATCCACTCTCTTCTTACTCTCTCTTACTAATCTTTTCACCTCTCTCTTCCTTTCCACATATAACTCTCTCTTCCGCCTCTCAACTTCTTCCACGCCCCTACTTCTCATCCATTCATTGTATGCTTTCTTCTTTTGTGCCACAGCCTGTTTCACCTCTTCAGTCCACCACACTGTTCCTTGCACCCCCCTCCGTCTTCTCTTCCTTCCACACACCACATCACATGCTGCACATATTTCTTCTGTAAATATCTTACACACACCTTCCACGTCTCATTATATAGGGGCCGGCAGAGCTTGATACAACTTGTAAGAAGGACGCGCAAATGAAGACATAGGGGACAAAGAGTTGAAAATCCTGCTCTGAACAATAGAAAGAACGACTTACTCTACTATAAGGGTTGAAGGGGGGAGTGAGGTAGAACACGCTCGTGATCAAACATGCAGCATACTATACGTTAGAATTACACAAAGGATGATGAAATCATAGGCTATGTAACACCTCCCCACAGAGAAAAAAGAAATTTACAAAGGAAATTTCTTATTACTCTAAAACAATCTGTCTAAAGTCTAGATAAGCAATCTGCAATAACATTTTCTTTCCCCTTGACATGTTGTATGTCTAATGAATACTCCTGAAGAAGTAGACTCCATCTTATCAATCTCTGATTTTTATCTTTAAACTTACTACGGAATTTCAGTGGGTTATGATCGGTATAAATGACTATGGGATCAAAACCAGAACACAAATAAAATGAAAAATGTTGTAAACCCAAAATCAAGGCCAATAGCTCTTTCTCAATAGTTGAGTAGTTCTTCTGAGGTGGAGTGAACTTCTTACTGTAATAAGATACAGGGTGTTCAATACCCTGATCATCCTCTTGCAGCAAAACAGCCCCAGCTCCTGTATCACTTGCATTAACAGCCATCTGAAAAGGCTTAGCAAAATTTGGAGTAGCGAGCACTGGCTGACTTAATAGGATAGCTTTAAGTTTGCTGAAAGAGGATTCACAGTTATCGGTCCAGACAAATTTAACTCCCTTTTTCAGTAGGTCTGTAAGTGGTGATACAAGAATTGAAAAGTTAAGAACAAATCTCCTGTAATAACATACCATTCCCAAAAATCTTTGTAGCTCTTTTGTAGTTTTAGGTCTGGGAAGATCACTTATAACCTGAACCTTAGCTGCTGGTGGTGCAACATGTCCATCACCAATTACATACCGAAGGTACTGAACTTTAGCTTGACCAAACTCACACTTTGATAAATTAGCTACAAGATTAGCCTGAACCAAACACTCAAGAAATTTACTGACATGGCATAGGTGATCGTTCCAGTTGTCACTGAAGATTAATACATCATCAATATAAACAACACACCCTGCCAAACCCTCTGTTACAACATTCATGAGCTTCTGAAATGTGGCTGGTGCATTCTTCATACCATATGGCATTACAGAACATGCAAAAGTCTTTCCTAGTGTTACAAAACATGAGATCTCCCTAGCACGTTCAGTCATAGGTAGTTGCCAGTATCCCTTTAACAAATCAAACTTACTTATGTACCTAGCCTTTCCGATCTTGTCTATGCAAACTTCCACGCGAGGGAGAGGGTAAGTGTCTGTTTTGGTTATCTGATTAACACGTCTGTAGTCGATGCAAAGCCGCTGTGACCCACCTGGCTTAGGGACTAGAGTGACAGGAGAACCCACTCGCTCTGACAGGGCTCAATCCTCTTGTGGTCCAACAGGTAGCCAAGCTCCTTCTGGATGAGACGAACTTTTACTGGGTTCACACGGTAAGGAGGCAGTTTAATTAGCTTTGCGTCTCCAACATCGACATCATGCATCAACACAGTGGTTCTTCCTCGAGTGGCACGGAACACTTGCGGGTACTCCTGCAGTAATGCCGAAAACTCCTGCCTTTCCTCGGGAGGTAGATGAGAAAGCTTAGTCTGGAGATCATTCATGATATCAGGATTCTTCCCCAAACTATCACTCAGGCTCATGCTGCATGGGAGAACTTCACTTGCAGAATCGGGTGGAACAGCTACAGTGCAGACTGGGTTATTTTCGTCCCGCCTGTGATATAACTTTAGCATGTTGATGTGACAAAGTTGCTTGTTCTTTCTACGATCTGGTGTGGCGATGACATAGTTGACATCACTGAGTTTCTTCTCCACGAAATAAGGACGACTAAACTTGTCTTGAAGAGGTTGCCCATGCACCGGTAGCAGAATCAAAACCTGATCTCCTGGCTGAAAGTGGCGTAACCTGGACTTCTTATCATACCAAGTCTTCATCTTCTCCTGAGCAGCTCCTAAATTCTCTCTCGCCAGCTGTAAAGCAGTGGACAGCCGTTCTTTGAACTTCATCGCATACTCCAGCAGGTTGACGTCATCTTCCTCTGACAGCCAGCATTCCTTGAGTAGCTTATGGGGTCCTCTTACTTCATGGCCAAACAGTAGTTCAAAAGGTGAGAAGCCCAATGATTCATTTGGAGATTCTCTTGCGACAAATACAACGAATGGAAGACCTTCATCCCAGTCTTTCTGATGTTCCAAACAGTATTTCTTGAGCATCGATTTGAGTGTTTGATTGTATCTCTCCAACGCTCCTTGGGTTTGGGGATGGAAAGCTGAAGACGTGATCTAGGTGATGCCCAACTCTTTCAGAGATTGCTTGAAAACATTTGACATGAAATTACTTCCCCGGTCTGACTGTACCTCCTTGGGCAGACCAAACTTTGTGAAGAACCCTAGCATTTCCTTAACCACGTTCTCTCCTGAGATATTTCTAAGTGGAATGGCTTCAGGATAACGAGTAGCCATATCAATCAGGGTCAACACATAAGAAAATCCTGAAGAAGTCTTAGGAAGAGGGCCCACAATATCCAACAACACAGGGGTGAATGGCGCCTCAAAAGAAGGAATGGGAACTAGAGGTGCAACCTTTTCGGTCTGATTACACTTCCCCACAACTTGACAGGTGTGACAAGACTTACAATACCAGGAAACATCCCTGAAGATACCTGGCCAGTAGAAGTGTTTCAAAATGCGTGCCACAGTCTTCCTCACTCCAAGGTGTCCTGCCAAACTGGAATCATGAGCCACTCTAATGATATCCTGCCTACAAACACGAGGGATGACAACTTGATATACAACCTCCCATTCACAGTCGGCTGATGCTGTTGGGGGTCTCCACTTCCTCAAAAGTATTCCTGACTTTATATAATAACAAGTAGAAGCACCAGCTGACTCTTCCTCACTGCAAGCAGAGTTAGCTAGACCTTTCAACTCAGGGTCAGCAACCTGCAACTCAGCCAACTCTTGACGAGACAAATTATCAACACTACGGGGTACTGCCTCATCTGGTGAGTTGTCCAAATTAGCAAGAAGAGTGTCAGCTAGGATAACATCATCATCATTATCCTCTAAGTCACTAGTAACTCTAGACTTAGCCCTAGTGACAGCACATGCAGGGAACACATCAGGGACATCACAATCCCGGGCCGCAGCCACTGGCTCACTAGACAACTGTGGAGCTGGACACACTTGACTTCCACCAATATCATTTCCAAGTAAGAAAGTTACACCTGACATTGGGAGTGTCTCAACCAACCTAACCATAACGGAACCATTAACAAAACCAGACTCTAAATTCACTCTGCACAGAGGGACAGAGAAGTAATTATTCCCTACACCTTGTAAGATTACAGTTTCATCAGAGGAATTAACATTAGAGCCTAGAACAGTGGTCAGCATAAGGGATTGGCAAGCACCTGTATCACGATATATTTTAACTGATTTCCTGTCATTACTGTCCAGAGGACTGACAAAGCCTTCAGACAGGAAATTAGCACATGAACTCTTGAGAGTGTCACCCATGTTACTGCTCAAAAGAGGAGCTTCATCATGAGAATTTATTTTACCCCTCAAAGCAGGTTCAATTAACTCAGTTAAGGAATTCTGGGAACTCTCAAGGGTGGACACTAGACCAATTGACTGAATATTTAAAGACTCCTTTTTGTTCACATCACGCTGTCTCCTGAAACATTTCTCCGTAGTATGACCAAGCTTACTACAATAAGTACATTTACTTTTCTGAAATCTAGAGGTGGAGCTGGTATTTACTTCCTGAGAAACATCATCTTTATTCACTTTCCTGTTACCTGTACTCTGAGTAGAGGCAACGTACTTACTCTCAGCTTTCCCTTTTTCTTTAGAATATCTCTTGTGAGTGAGAACATATTTATCAGCTAAAACTGCAGCATCAGACAAATAATCTATTCTTTTCTCATCAAGATATAGGCTTACATCTTTATTAATACACCTTTTGAAGTCCTCCAGCAAAATCAACTGCTTAAATTTACCAAAATCAGAATCCACATTCTTAGAATTTAACCACTGCTCTAACAGATCTTCTTTGATTTTTGCATACACAACATGGGATTGCTTATCTTGCTTATAAGTTGTCCTAAATTTTACTCTATTGGCTTCAGGAACAAGCTCATAGGCCTTAAGAATCAAGTTCTTGGCTACATCATAATTATCAGATTGATCCTGAGGCAAAGATGCATAAGTTACTTGAGCTTTACCGGTGAGAACAGTTTGAAGGAGTACTGGCCAATTCTTTTTGGGCCAATTAAAACATGTAGCTACCCTCTCAAACAACTGAAAATACTTTGTTAAATCAGATTCATTAAAAGGAGGGACAAGTTTAACATTTTTAGCCACATAAAAATCATCAGAGCTAGATGATCCAGTTCCACCTTGTTTCATGCGATACTCATGGTTCTGCCTGAATCCTAGCAAGTTCAACTTGTGCCTGAAACTCAGCCTCCTGAATACGAGCTTGAGACTCCGCCTCCTTAGCCTGAGACTCAGCCTCCTTAGCACGAGCCTGAAACTCAGCTTCCTTAGCACGAGCCTGAAACTCAGCTTCCTTAACACGAGCCTCCTGCAGAGCTAGCTGTAACTTAGCAATTTCAATCTGCGTTTGCTCATTTGGAGGAGTTACATTAAACAAGTTTTTTTTTCATCATGCCAACAATTTGATCTTTAGAATGATGAGAGTGAACTGCAATTTCCAATTGTTGAGAAACAAGCTTAAGTTCATTCTTTGTTCTGTTTTCTATATCACACACTGTTTGCACATTTGACAAAAAATCTTTGGTTTCATCAAGCGTAGTAATAGTAGACATCATGAATAAATCACAATCACAAAATATCAAGCAATATCCTATTGATAATATCCTGAGTATCCTGATAAGAAGTCGCCAAATTTATGTTACGGAACAGAGAAAGATAATGTACACTTTAAGTGAGAATACTAAAAATCCCGTAAAGTTCCAGGTTCAAAACAAAAGAGTTAGGTAAAATTACAAGTTAA
Organism: Coenobita brevimanus; assembly: GCF_032717465.1. Taxonomy (NCBI): domain Eukaryota; kingdom Metazoa; phylum Arthropoda; class Malacostraca; order Decapoda; family Coenobitidae; genus Coenobita; species Coenobita brevimanus. Next base: position 10,964,212 of record NC_136985.1, read on the forward strand.
AGTTTAATGCTCAAACTAACAACAAAACATTCAGGACTCATAAGGATAATGTAATGGCAAAAAACAGGTTAAATATATAGTTAACTGCAATAGCCTCTATTAACATGAA
>NC_136985.1:10971820-10981820 GCF_032717465.1 Coenobita brevimanus
TAATTTGTCTCGTCAAGAGTTGGTTGAGTTGCAGGTTGCTGACCCTGAGTTGAAAGGTCTAGCTAACTCTGCTTGCAGTGATGAAGAGTCAGCTGTTGCTTCTACTTGTTATTATGTAAAATCAGGAGTACTTATGAAGAAGTGAAGACCCCCAACAGCATCAGCCGACTGTGAATGGGAGGTTGTACATCAAGTTGTCATCCCTCGTGTTTGTAGGCAGGATATCATTAGAGTGGCTCATGATTCCAGTTTGGCGGGACACCTTGGAGTGAGGAAGACTGTGGCACGCATTTTGAAACACTTCTACTGGCCAGGTATCTTCAGGGATGTTTCCTGGTATTGTAAGTCTTGTCACACCTGTCAAGTTGTGAGGAAGTGTAGTCGGACCGACGATGTTGCCCCTCTGATTCCCATTCCTTCTTTTGAGGCGCCATTCACCCGTGTGTTGGTGGATATTGTGGGCCCTCATCCTAAGACTTCTTCAGGATTTTCTTATGTGTTGACCCTGATTGATATGGCTACTCGTCATCCTGAAGCCATTCCACTTAGAAATATCTCAGCAAAGAACGTGGTTAAGGAAATGCTAGGGTTCTTCACAAAGTTTGGTCTGCCCAAGGAGGTACAGTCAGACCGGGGAAGTAATTTCATGTCAAATGTTTTCAAGCAGTCTCTGAAAGAGTTGGGCATCACCCAGATCACGTGATCAGCTTACCATCCCCAGACCCAAGGAGCGTTGGAGAGATATCATCAAACACTCAAATCGATACTCAAGAAATACTGTTTGGAACATCAGAAAGACTGGGATAAAGGTCTTCCATTCGTTGTATTTGCCGCAAGAGAATCTCCAAATGAATCACTGGGCTTCTCACCTTTTGAACTACTGTTTGGCCATGAAGTAAGAGGACCCCTTAAGTTACTCAAGGAATGCTGGCTGTCGGAGGAAGATGACGTCAACCTGCTGGAGTATGTGATGAAGTTCAAAGAACGGCTGTCCACTGCTTTCCAGCTGGCGAGAGAGAATTTAGGAGCTGCTCAGGAGAAGATGAAGACTTGGTATGATAAGAAGTCCAGGTTACGCCACTTTCAGCCAGGAGATCAGGTTTTGATTCTGCTACCAGTTCATGGGCAACCTCTTCAAGCCAATTTTAGTGGTCCTTATTTCGTGGAGAAGAAACTCAGTGATGTCAACTATGTCATCGCCACACCAGATCGTAGAAAGAACAAGCAACTATGTCACATCAACATGCTAAAGTTATATCACAGGCGGCACGAAAATAACCCAGTCTACACTGTAGCTGTTCCACCCAAGTCTGCAAGTGAAGCTCTCCCATGTAGCATGAGCCTGAGTGATAGTTTGGGGAAGAATCCTGATATCATGAATGATCTCCAGACTAAGTTTTCTCACCTACCTCCCGAGGAAAGGCAGGAGTTTTAGGCATTACTGCAGGAGTACCCACAAGTGGTCCGTGCTACTCTAGGAAGAACCACTGTGTTGATGCATGATGTGGATGTTGGAGACGCAAAGCCAATTAAACTGCCTCCTTACTGTGTGAACCCAATGAAAGTTCCTCTCATCCAGAAGGAGCTTGGCTACCTGTTGGACCACAAGATGATTGAGCCCTGTCAGAGCGAGTGGGTTCTCCTGTCACTCTAGTCCCTAAGCCAGGTGGGTCACAGCGGCTTTGCATCGACTACAGACGTGTTAATCAGATAACCAAAACAGACACTTACCCTCTCCCTCGCGTGGAAGATTGCATAGACAAGATCGGAAAGGCTAGGTACATAAGAAAGATTGATTTGTTAAAGGGATACTGGCAAGTACCTATGACTGAACGTGCTAAGGAGATCTCATGTTTTGTAACACAAGGAAAGACTTTTGCATGTTCTGTAATGCCATATGGTATGAAGAATGCACCAGCCACATTTCAGAAGCTCATGAATGTTGTAACAGAGGGTTTGGCAGGGTGTGTTGTTTATATTGATGATGTATTAATCTTCAGTGACAACTGGAAAGATCACCTATGCCATGTCAGTAAATTTCTTGAGCGTTTGGTTCAGGCTAATCTTGTAGCTAATTTATCAAAGTGTGAGTTTGGTCAAGCTAAAGTTCAGTACCTTGGGTACGTAATTGGTGATGGACATGTTGCACCACCAGCAGCTAAGGTTCAGGTTATAAGTGATCTTCCCAGACCTAGAAGTAGGAAAGAGCTACAAAGATTTTTGGGAATGGTAAATTATTACAGGAGATTTGTTCTTAACTTTTCAATTCTTGTATCACCACTTACAGACCTACTGAAAAAGGGAGTTAAATTTGTCTGGATCGATAACTGTGAATCCTCTTTCAACAAACTCGTCAGCCAGTGCTCACTACTCCAAATTTTGCTAACCCTTTTAAGATGGCTGCCGACGCAAGTAAAACAGGAGCTGGGGCTGTTTTGCTGCAAGAGGATGATCAGGGTATTGAACATCCTGTATCTTATTACAGTAAGAAGTTCACTCCACCTCAAAAGAACTACTCAACTATTGAGAAAGAGCTTTTGGCCTTGATTTTGGGTTTACAGCATTTTTCATTGTATTTGTGTTCTGGTTTTGACCCCATAGTCATTTATACCGATCATAACCCACTGAAATTCCTTAGTAAGTTTAAAGATAAAAATCAGAGATTGACAAGATGGAGTCTACTTCTTCAGGAGTATTCATTAGACATACAACATGTCAAGGGGAAAGAAAATGTTATTGCAGATTGCTTATCTAGACTTTAGACAGATTGTTTTAGAGTAATAAGAAATTTCCTTTGTAAATTTCTTTTTCTTTTTGGGGAGGTGTTACATAGCCTATGATTTCATCATCCTTTGTGTAATTCTAACGTACAGTATGCTGCATGTTTGATCATGAGCGTGTTCTACCTCAGTCCCCCTTCTACAGTTATAGTAGAGTAAGTCGTTCTTTCTGTTGCTCAGAGCAGGATTGTCAACTCTTTGTCCCCATGGCTTCATTTGCACATCCTTCTTACAAGTTGTATGAAGCTCTGCCGGCCCCTATATAATGAACTCAGTCTCTGCATTATTGCCACTTAGATCTACTCTTCATTTTGTTCACATCTCTGTCCTCCTCTGTACAGTTATTATTGTGAGTGCTCAGGAAGTCTCCAACCATCTATCAGCTGTGTAATTTGAGTATAAGTGTTATTACATTTTTTTCTTGTACTGTATAGCATAAGGTGTTAATTCGTAGGCCTAGTGAGGTTTTTTGTGATTAATGTAAAGTTTTACTGTCAGCCATTATTAATAATAGTTTGTATCTGTAATAATTTATCTTGCGTTAACTGAGCATTATCCAGTGTATTATCATTTTATTAGGGCTGACTTAGATAAATTTACTCATGCTAATTTCGTGTTAATAGAGGCTATTCCAGTTAACTATATAATTAACCTATTTTTTGCCATTACATTATCCTTATGAGTCCTGAATGTTTTGTTGTTAGTTTGAGCATTAAACTTTAACTTGTAATTTTACCTAACTCTTTTGTTTTGAACCTGGAACTTTGCGGGACATTTTTCTCTGTTCCGTAACAATATATATATATATATATATATATATATATATATATATATATATATATATATATATAAACATATATATATATATATATATATATTGTTACGGAACAGAGAAAAATAATGTACACTTTAAGTGAGAATTCTAAAAATCACCACAGTTCCGTAAAGTTCCAGGTTCAAAACAAAGAGTTAGGTAAAATTACAAGTTAAAGTTTAATGCTCAAACTGACAACAAAACACTCAGGACTCATAAGGATAATGTAATGGCAAAAAACAGGTTAAATATATGGTTATCTGCAATAGCCTCCATTAACACGAAATTAGCAAGAGAAAATTTATCTATGTCAGCCCTGATAAAATGACAACACTGGATAATACTCAGTGAATGCAAGATATATCATTACAGATACAAACTATTATTAATAATGAATGAGAGTAAAACTTTACACTAAGCACAAAAACCACACTAGGCCTATAAATTAACACCTTATGTTATACAGTACAAGAACTAAATGTAATAACACTCATACTCAAATTACACAGCAGTTAGATGGTTGGAGACTTCCTGAGCACTCACAATAATAATGTACAGTGGAGGACAGAGATGTGAACAAAATGAGGAGTAGATCTAAGTGGCAATAATGCAGAGACAGAGCTCATTATACAGGGACCGGCAGAGCTTGATACAACTTGTAAGAAGGACGCGCAAATGAAGCCATGGGGACAAAGAGTTGACAATCCTGCTCTGAACAACAGAAAGAAAGACTTACTCTACTTTAACGGTAGAAGGGGGGACTGAGGTAGAACACGCTCGTGATCAAACATGCAGCATACTGTACGTTAGAATTACACAAAGGATGATGAAATCATAGGCTATGTAACACCTCCCCACAAAGAAAAAGAAATTTACAAAGGAAATTTCTTATTACTCTAAAACAATCTGTCTAAAGTCTAGATAAGCAATCTGCAATAACATTTTCTTTCCCCTTGACATGTTGTATGTCTAATGAATACTCCAGAAGAAGAAGACTCCATCTTGTCAATCTCTGATTTTTATCTTCAAACTTACTAAGGAATTTCAGTGGGTTATGATCGGTATAAATGACTATGGGGTCAAAACCAGAACACAAATGAAATGAAAAATGCTGTAAACCCAAAATCAAGGCCAAAAGCTCTTTCTCAATAGTTGAGTAGTTCTTTTGAGGTGGAGTGAACTTCTTACTGTAATAAGATACAGGGTGTTCAATACCCTGATCATCCTCTTGCAGCAAAACAGCCCCAGCTCCTGTATCACTTGCATCAACAGCCATCTGAAAAGGTTTAGCAAAATTTGGAGTAGCGAGCACTGGCTGACTTAATAGGATAGCTTTAAGTTTGCTGAAAGAGGATTCACAGTTATCGGTCCAGACAAATTTAACTCCCTTTTTCAGTAGGTCTGTAAGTGGTGATACAAGAATTGAAAAGTTAAGAACAAATCTCCTGTAATAACCTACTATTCCCAAAAATCTTTGTAGCTCTTTTCTAGTTTTAGGTCTGGGAAGATCACTTATAACCTGAACCTTAGCTGCTGGTGGTGCAACATGTCCATCACCAATTACGTACCCAAGGTACTGAACTTTAGCTTGACCAAACTCACACTTTGATAAATTAGCTACAAGATTAGCCTGAACTAAACGGTCAAGAAATTTACTGACATGGCATAGGTGATCTTTCCAGTTGTCACTGAAGATTATTGCAACATCAATATAAACAACACACCCTGCCAAACCCTCTGTTACAACATTCATGAGCTTCTGAAATGTGGCTGGTGCATTCTTCATACCATATGGCATTACAGAACATGCAAAAGTCTAGCCTAGTGTTACAAAACATGAGATTTCCCTAGCACGTTCAGTCATAGGTACTTCCCAGTATCCCTTTAACAAATCAAACTTACTTATGTACCTAGCCTTTCCGATCTTATCTATGCAATCTTCCACGTGAGGGAGAGGGTAAGTGTCTGTTTTGGTTATCTGATTAACGCGTCTGTAGTTGATGCAAAGCCGCTGTGACCCACCTGGCTTAGGGACTAGAGTGACAGGAGAATTCCACTTGCTCTGACAGGGCTCAATCATCTTGTGGTCCAACAGGTAGCCAAGCTCTTCTGGATGAGAGGAACTTTCACTGGGTTCACACGGTAAGGAGGCAGTTTAATTGGCTTTGCGTCTCCAACATCAACATCATGCATCAACACAGTGGTTCTTCCTCGAGTGGCACGGAACACTTGCGGGTACTCCTGCAGTAATGCCGAAAACTCTTGACTTTCCTCGGGAGGTAGATGAGAAAGCTTAGTCTGGAGATCATTCATGATATCAGGATTCTTCCCCAAACTATCACTCAGGCTCATACTGCATGGGAGAGCTTCACTTGCAGACTCGAGTGGAACAGCTACAGTGCGGGCTGGATTATTTTCGTCCTGCCTGTGATATAACTTTAGCATGTTGATGTGACATAGTTGCTTCTTCTTTCTATGATCTGGTGTGGCGATGACATAGTTGACATCACTGAGTTTCTTCTCCACAAAATAAGGACCACTAAACTTGGCTTGAAGAGGTTGCCATGAACCGGTAGCAGAATCAAAACCTGATCTCCTGGTCGAAAGTGGCATAACCTGGACTTCTTATCATACCAAGTCTTCATCTTCTCCTGAACAGCTCCTAAATTCTCTCTCGCCAGCTGTAAAGCAGTGGACAGCCGTTCTTTGAACTTCATCACATACTCCAGCAGGTTGACGTCATCTTCCTCCGACAGCCAGCATTCCTTGAGTAACTTAAGGTGTCCTCTTACTTCATGGCCAAACAGTAGTTCAAAAGGTGAGAAGCCCAGTGATTCATTTGGAGATTCTCTTGCGGCAAACACAACGAATGGAAGACCTTTATCCCAGTCTTTCTGATGTTCCAAACAGTATTTCTTGAGCATCAATTTGAGTGTTTGATTGTATCTCTCCAACGCTCCTTGGGTCTGGGGATGGTAAGCTGAAGACGTGATCTGGGTGATGCCCAACTCTTTCAGAGACTGCTTGAAAACGTTTGACATGAAATTACTTCCCCGGTCTGACTGTACCTCCTTGGGCAGACCAAACTTTGTGAAGAACCCTAGCATTTCCTTAACCACGTTCTTTGCTGAGATTATTTCTAAGTGGAATGGCTTCAGGATAACGAGTAGCCATATCAATCAGGGTCAACACATAAGAAAATCCTGAAGAAGTCTTAGGAAGAGGGCCCACAATATCCACCAACACAGGGGTGAAAGGCGCCTCAAAAGGAGGAATGGGAACTAGAGGTGCAACCTTTTCAGTCTGATTACACTTCCCCACAACTTGACAGGTGTGACAAGACTTACAATACCAGAAAACATCCCTGAAGATACCTGGCCAGTAGAAGTGTTTCAAAATGCGTGCCACAGTCTTCCTCACTCCCAGGTGTCCTGCCAAACTGGAATCATGAGCCACTCTAATGATATCCTGCCTACAAACACGAGGGATGACAACTTGATGTACAACCTCTCATTCACAGTCGGCTGATACTGTCGGGGGTCTACACTTCCTCATAGGTACTCCTGACTTTATATAATAACAAGTAGAAGAACCAGCTGACTCTTCCTCACTGCAAGCAGAGTTAGCTAGACCTTTCAACTCAGGTTCAGCAACCTGCTACTCAACCAACTCTTGACGAGACAAATTATCAACACTACGGGGTACTGCCTCATCTGGTGAGTGGTCCAAATTAGCAAGAAAAGTGTCAGCTAGGATAACATCATCATCATCATTATCCTCTAAATCACCAGTAACTTTAGACTTAAACCTAGTGACAGCACATGCAGGGAACACATCAGGGACATCACAATCCTGGGACGCAGCCACTGGCTCACTAGACAACTGAGGAGCTGGACACACTTGACTTCCACCAATATCATTTCCAAGTAAGTAAGTTACACCTGACACTGAGAGTGTCTCAACCAACGCAACCATAACGGAACCATTAACAAAACCAGACTCTAAATTCACTCTGCACAGAGGGACAGAGAAGTAATTATTCCCTACACCTTGTAAGATTACAGTTTCATCAGAGGAATTAACATTAGAGCCTAGAACACTGGTCAGCATAAGGGATTGGCAAGCACCTGTATCACGATATATTTTAACTGATTTCCTGTCATTACTGTCCAGAGGACTGACAAAACCATCAGACAGGAAATTAGCACATGAACTGTTGAGAGTGTCACCCACGTTACTGCTCAAAAGAGGAGCTCCATCATGAGAATTTAAGTTACCCCTCAAAGCAAGTTCAGTTAACTCAGTTAAAGAATTCTGGGAACTCTCAAGGGTGGACACTAGACCAATTGACTGAATTTTTAAAGACTCCTTTTTGTTCACATCACGCTGTCTCCTGAAACATTTCTCCGTAGTATGACGAAGCTTACTACAATAAGTACATTTACTTTTCTGAAATCTAGAGGTGGAGCTGGTATTTACTTCCTGAGAAACATCATCTTTATTCACTTTCCTGTTACCTGTACTCTGAGTAGAGGCAACGTACTTACTCTCAGCTTTCCCTTTTTCTATAGAATATCTCTTGTGAGTGAGAACATATTCATCAGCTAAAACTGCAGCATCAGACAAATTATCTATTGTTTTCTCATCAAGACATAGGCTTACATCATTATTAACACACCTTTTGAAGTCCTCCAGCAAAATCATCTGTTTAAATTTACCAAAATCAGAATCCACATTCTTAGAATTTAACCACTGCTCTAACAGATCTCCTTTAATTTTTGCATACTCAACATGGGATTGCTCATCTTGCTTATAAGTTGTCCTAAATTTTACTCTATAGGCTTCAGGAACAAGCTCATAGGCCTTAAGAATCAAGTTCTTAACTACATCATAATTATCAGATTGATCCTGAGGCAAAGATGCATAAGTCACTTGAGCTTTACCGGTGAGAACAGTTTGAAGGATTACTGGCCAATACTTTTTGGGCCAATTAAAACCTGTAGCTACCCTCTCAAACAACTGAAAATACTTTGTTAAATCAGATTCATTAAAAGGAGGGACAAGTTTAACATTTTTAGCCACATCAAAATCATCAGAGCTAGATGATCCAGTTCCACCTTGTTTCATGCGATACTCATGGTCTGCCTGAATCCTAGCAAGTTCAATTTGTGCCTGAGCCTGTACCTGTGCCTCTTGAATACGAGCATTTGCCTGAAATTCAGCCTCCTGAATACGAGCCTGAGACTCCGCCTCCTTAGCATTTGCCTGAAATTCAGCCTCCTGAATACGAGCCTGAGACTCCGCCTCCTTAGCATTTGCCTGAAATTCATCTTCCTTAGCACGAGCCTCCTGCAGAGCTAGCTGTAACTTAGCTAATTCAATCTGCGTTTGCTCATTTGGAGGAGTTACATTAAACAAGCTTTCATTAATCATGTCAACAATTTGATCTTTAGAATAATGAGAGCGAACAGCAATTCCCAATTGTTGAGCAACAAGCTTAAGTTCATTCTTTGTTCTGTTTTCTACATCACACACTGTTTGCACATTTCACAAAAAATATTTGGCTTCATCAAGTGTAGAAATAGTAGACATCATGAATAAATCACACTCACAAAATATCAAGCAATATCCTTATGATAATATCCTGAATAACCTGATAAGAGGTCGCCAAATTTATGTTACGGAACAGAGAAAGATAATGTACACATTAAGTGAGAATACTAAGAGTCACTACTGTCCCGTAAAGTTCCAGGTTCAAAACGAAAGAGTTAGGTAAAATTACAAGTTAAAGTTTAATGCTCAAACTTACAACAAAACATTCAGGACTCATAAGGATAATGTAATGGCAAAAAACAGGTTAAATATATGGTTAACTGCAATAGCCTCTATTAACACGAAATTAGCAAGAGTAAATTTATCTAAGTCAGCCCTGATAAAATGACAATACTGGATAATACTCAGTGAATGCAAGATATATCATTACAGATACAAACTATTATTAATAATGGCTGACAGTAAAACTTTACACTAAGCACAAAAACCTCACTAGGCCTACAAATTAACACCTTATGTTATACAGTACAAGAACAAAATGTAATAACACTCATACTCAAATTACACAGCAGTTAGATGGTTGGAGACTTCCTGAGCACCCACAATAATAACTGTACAGGGGAGGACAGAGATGTGAACAAAATGAGGAGTAGATCTAAGTGGCAATAATGCAGAGACTGAGCTCATTATATAGGGGCCGGCAGAGCTTGATACAACTTGTAAGAAGGACGCGCAAATGAAGCCATGGGGACAAAGAGTTGACAGTCCTGCTCTGAACAAGAGAAAGAACGACTTACTCTACTATAACTGTAGAAGGGGGGACTGAGGTAGAACACGCTCATGATCAAACATG
>NC_136985.1:10984320-11035358 GCF_032717465.1 Coenobita brevimanus
CTACATTGCCGCATGAGGAGCGTAGGAGACCGGTGCTAGGCAGTTGGTCTCGACATTTACGATGTGAGTGACCAGCCTCACTCATCCCTGAGTGGCATTACATGAGGAATCAACCCCATCCATCCCTTGGATATAAACCTTCACCTGCTTAATCCGACTGGAGCGCAATAATTACCCACTAAACCACCAGGCGCCAAAATTTGTTTATATGGTTACCACCCAGAGTAGTAAAAGGTTTCCTAGTGTACAGGAAACCATATGGCTTGTCACTCAGTGTAGAGTCACCCACAGGCAGAAGGAAGAGGAAAGAATGAAGGAAAGAAAGACAGAAGATGGAGTGTAAAGTCACCCGTAGGCAGAAGGACAAGGAAAGAATGAAGGAAAGAAAGACAGAAGAGAATGGATGGAAAGAAGGATGGAGAGGAAAGGGCAGACATCCGAGAGCAGCGCTACATCCAGTGAGTGGATGGTGAGCGCCCTCACCTACCACAATAATAATAATAATAATAATAATAATAATAATAATAATAATAATAATGATAAAAAAATAATTTCAGCCTACTGGTGACTTTACAGTCCCTCTTCTTTCTTTCCTTCATTCTTTCCTTTTCCTTCTGCCTGTGGGTAACTCTTCACTGAGTGACAAGCCAGATGGTTTCCTGTACACCAGGAAACCATTTACTACACTGGATGGTAACCATATAACCAAATTATAGCGCCTAGTAGTTGAATGGGTAATTATTGCGCTCCAGTCGGATTGAGCTAGTGTAGGTTTATATCCAAGGAATGGTTAAGGTTTATTGCTCACTTAATGCTACTCAGGGATGAGTGAGGCTGGTCACTCAAATGTCAGGACCAACATGCCTACGCTCCTCATAGAGCGACATAGGATTGAATGATGGGTGCATGGTTGTATAATAATAATAATAATAATAATAATAATAATATTTAGTAGTAGTAGTAGTAGTAGTAGTAGTTGTAGCAGTAGTATAATATGAGTATGATGATAACAATTGTCAGGACTCCATATTATAAATACAAATCATAACAGAAAGCATAATGGATAGATAGATAGACAGAGCACCAAACAAGGTGTGGGAACGGGATATTAGCTTGCAACTCTTTAAGTGAAGGAGTGTTGATTGTGCACCGGAAGCAGTACATACACACAGACATACAGTATTCTAGGTGCTTCCACGACAGTAGAAAACACGTGACACGACCCCTGTTACACGAGAATGTAGGAATTTTGAGCTCAGAAGGAGACAGGCCATAGAACCGACAGGTAGTAGGGAGAAGGAGACTCGCAACATGGGCGAGAGGGTGGAAGAGAGAAAGAGAGAGAGAGAGAGAGAGAGAGAGAGAGAGAGAGAGAGAGAGAGAATAAGCTGGGAGGTAGCTAATGGGACTCTACTCTATACTTCACTCGTGTGCGAGAGACTGTTAATATTTCCAAGACAAATAAAAATAGTCCCATACTAATCTTTACCTCTCCTGTCATTGCATGACAAAAAGAGAACGAAGATTACCTACTTACAAAACTACTCATGTACAACAACCGCTCGTCCACGAGTCTAATATATGTATAACTGATCTACAAAACACACTACAAGAAGCTACAAAGTTGCTGTAAGATATGGCGGCAGTGAACGTAACGAATCTCGTCCACGAATCTACAGTGAATTTCTACAAAAGCAGGCGAGATAAGATTAGCTTCAGTTCTACAGTGATTTCCTACAAAATACAAGCTACAAGCCTACGAGTCTAAGAGTCTACAAGCCTCTGAGCCTACAAGCCTACGAGTCTACAAGTCTACGAGCCTACGAGCCTACAAGCCTAAGAGCCTACATGCCTACGAGTCTACGAGCCTACGAGCCTACGAGTCTACGAGTGTACAGTTGATTCTACATTATCAAGATTGAAAACTAACAAAGAGTGAGACACGACTCACAACTCACAGCCACCTGACCTCACCCTCCTCTCTCTGCTACCTCCACCCTACCTCCACCGCTGACGCAGGAGTGCGAGAAGGTCAAGACGATGAAGCAAATACCAAGCCCATTTTCACAACTCATCTTACTTACTCATCTTCACTCAAGTTACTTGTCGCTACTCATTTACTCACCACAGCTACCAGTGTGGGAAGTCGACATCACCATGCATATTTTCTGAGACGACGCCACGTCAATCATACCCAACATCATCCTGGGTGGTGATTTCAACACCAAGTCGTCGGCCTGGCATGTCAACAACCCTGACACAGACAGAGGGGTGGTACTACAATCCCAGACAGATCATCTTTTCATACCAAACAGTCTAGATCAACACACCCATATCCCTCACCAAGCCCTCTTCCTCCCATCATCTCCAGATATCACCTTCTGCTCCCCAAAGGCGGTGGCTCAATCGGTAGAGAGGTGGCCTGCAGTTCTAACGGACCCAGGTTCGAATCCCGGCTGAAGCAGGGAACAGTTTAAGGATTTGAATTTCATTAAATCAGGCTTTACTGATCTACCAGGAGACCCGCCGACATGTCGTAAAAATCCCCCGCTAATACCAATACACCAGTCCTGTATGAGGCAGCCCTAGCATGTATTCAATCTGGACGGTGGGTGTTAGCGCCGAAGTGGTGACATGTAGTGGTGTATGGTATGTAGGAGGACTGCTGGGCCTTGATAGCAGGCTGTGAAGCCTATGCCCAGAGTCGGACACATTAAAAAAAAAAAAAAAAAAAAAAAACTAGCCCCCACTACATCATGGAGAGTGTCAGAACCCTAGGTTCTGATCACCTCCCAATCATCATCACCACCAAAACCAGAATCACCCCAGCTGGCCACAAACACACATACACTAATTATAAGAAAGTCAACTGGGAGGCCTTTGTAACTGAAACAGAACAACATCTTGAAACACTAAACAGTACACCCATCACAAACATCAACACCGCTGTGCACACTTCAATATAATTATACAAAAGACACATCCCTAGAGGCAACAGAAAGTGACACAACCCCAACTTCACACCAGAAATTCAAGGCCTCATCAGACAACGGGACACACTGTGACACTCCTACACCCCATACACAAGACACCATACAAGAACTCAACACTCAGTTAAACAATAAAATATCAGAACAGCAAACACTAAACTGGAAAAATTACCTCCAAACACTTGACCACAAAACAAACATCAGCAAACTCTACAAAACACTAAACAGCATCACACTCCCCAACAGTAACACCACACAATCACACGTTGCCATCACAACAACAGACACCATACCCTCAAACAAACAGCAAGAAAACACTCTCATCAATCACTTTTCACAAGTCAGCTATCTAAACCCCCATCCCAAAGACCGACGTATCATCCGATGTAAGAAACAGTTCCCCACAGACCTAGACTACACACCTTTCACTAACAACCAGACGAAGCACATCATTAACAATTTCAAGCACTCATCTGCCTGTGGACCAGACAACATAAGCAACATTCACCTTAAACACTTAGGACCACAAGGCATACAAGCACTCACCAACATATCAAACTACAGCTACTCACACAACATATTACCCAGCATCTGGAAGCATGGCAATATCATCACTATCCCTAAACCCAACAAAGACCCCACGTTACCCTCCTCACATCGCCCCATCACACTCCTCTGCACCCCCTTTAAAGTCACTGAACAACTGGTACTACAACTAGTCACAACATGGTTTTGGGCCACTACACTCCACAAACCAGTACACCAGTCCTGTATGAGACAGCCCTAGCATGTATTCAGCATGGATGGTGGGTGTTAGCGCCGAAGTGGTGACATGTGGTGTAGGAGGACTATTGGGCCTTGGGATAGGTCACTGCCCCCAAGAAATAGGCCCTGAAGCCTTTGCCCAGAGTCGGACATGTGAAAAAAAAAAAAAAAAAACTTCGTACAGACCTTACACAAAGAGTTTTCGATGGCAGGAATTCAGCTAGGTCTCACACAGAACACTCCTAATCACACTTGACATTAGCAAAGCTTTTGATGCCATCCCCCACCACAACCTCACAAAGAAAATACTCAACACAAACATGCACAATAACACAAAAAGATGGCTGGCAAACTACTTAGCAGGCAGATGTGCACACGTAACATTTGCCGGTCAGTCTTCTAACATAAGAAATTACACAAACGGCGTCCCCCAAGGATCTGTTTTGTCTCCTACACTCTTTAACCTATACCTTCACGATATACCGACACCCCACACACCACAGATACACATAGCTTCCTATGCAAATGATATAACACTTACATGTACCAACCAAAACGCAAACACAGCTGCACACATCATTCAACCTTACCTCAACACGCTACACGAATGGTTCACCACAAACGGGCTCAAAATAGCCCCAGCCAAATCTACAGTGACTCTTCTCACAAACTGGACAGCAGAACACAGTCACATCCCACACCTCACCATAAACAACACTCCCCTACCACACACACACACACACACACACACACACACACACACACACACACACACACACACACACACAAAATCCTTGGTGAAACATACAATACATCAATGACATTTAAAGAACACATCACAAACATTAAAAATAAAATAACACCAAGACTCAATGCCTTAAGGTCACTTGCCCATACAACATTCGGACACAACAAAGAAACTACCACCACAGTATACAAACAATACATATTTTCAGCAATGAATTATGCAAGCCCTGCCTGGGCTTCTAACCTCACCAAAACACACTACAACACTCTACAGACCATACAGAACATGGCCCTAAAAATAATCACAGACTGCACAGCTACTACACCCACAGACCACCTACATCAAGAAACCAAAGTCCTCAAAGTCAAGGATCACCTAGACATGAGAGGCATCCAGTTTCTTGCTGTAGCCTCCACAAACCCACAACATCCACTACAGTACATGGCAGCACATCCACCCACACCAAGGAACATCAAAGCAACATTCAGCACACGATACCATTCACAAATACTGTCATCTCTTCCCCCTCGCCCACCTCAGACCAGCTTCCAGAAGCATATCCACACTCAGATCACTCGCCGCTCCATTCAGTCACTTAAAGACAACACACAGCTGCATGCACGGCCTCCTGACATCCACCCTTCTGAATCCTATCTCCCTCGCGAGGACAGGGTCCACCTGGCCAGGTTGAGATGTGGACACCATTCAGCCCTCTTAAGCTACCAGAAGAGGCTGGATGACTCCGTCACTGATGCCTGTCCAGGATGCAACACAGCACCCCATACTATTAAGCACATTATGGAAGACTGCATAGCACACAATCGCCTATGCCAACAACACAACATACACTCTTTGAGAGCTCTGTGGGAAAGCCCGGTCTCGGCCATGGCCTTCCTAAGGGACTCGGGTCTGTTCTCCCAGACTGCCTAGGGAACAACTACTGCTACTACTACTCGTGTGTGACACCACCACTCACACCATTCCCACCACCGTAAAAACTAGTGAGTTATTTATTTCATTTATACAATACACAGTGATACACAACACATTTTTGCACAAACTTATAAAACGTGCTGTATAGGTACAACTTACCTACACATACTTACTTCAGTTATCTGCATAATTCAATAACAAAATACTTGCACCAACAATAAATATTCTACATTGTATGTATTCATTCATTTATTATAGCATTTATATACTACCAACGAGTGTTACCATTTATACCTACATAAAATACGTGTTTCATACATACAACTATACATTATTACATCTACAAAGTAATAAAGAAAATATGCTATCACAGTTACTCAGTGAGCGATTAAAAGAACTGTATTAAACATTTATTAATTAAAGATACCTAGTGGAAACAGACAAATTAAGCTACAAGGAAAACTAGAAAAAAAGAAAATGGCCAACACAAGAATGAACAACATCTTCCACACAATCGTGAAGACAAAGATTTCCACACAGTGCGACACATATATTGCCCACGATAGGTACAAGTGAACAACAAGTCAGTGTATATAGTTAATACGGTATATAGTGCATATAGTTAATACTGTATATAGTGTATATAAATTTGTTTATATAAAATAACAAAATAAGGGGCTATATAATATCATTTTTAGTAATATCTGTGCAATATAAACTAAACCTTTAAAAAGGGTCCCAAGGGAATTAGCCAGCAATTATGCAACCTCGAACGACATCGAAAAAGCGCAGACAAACAAAGATAAACAAATTATAGAAAATCAATACATACAAAAAAAAGAAGAAAAGAAATACAGTAAGATCACATAACAAGCAAAAGAAAATAGGTGTGTTACTACAAATGCCAAAATACCACATAAACTCCTTTTATAAGTGAAACAAAAAGCAAATTAGTATCCTCCACGAGCCATTGGCATGGCACATCATCATTATCATCGACCGCAGCATGACCGGATTAATGATGTCAGGACTGTAGTTATTACAATTATGTAACAACAAACGATTGCATTATGTTACACTTGCTGCAATTGTGTAACTACAAACGATATATAACAATTACGTAACGACAAACGGTTGCATTATGTTACACTTGCTTCAATTATGTAACTACAAACGATATGTGACAATTCCTACAATGTTACAGTTATGCATTACCACAATATTATGTAACAATTCATACAATGTTACAGTTATCCATTACCACAATGTTACCACAATATTATGTAACAATTCATACAATGTTACAGTTATCCATTACCACAATGTTACCACAATATTATGTAACAATTCATGCAATGTTACAGTATGCATTACCACAGTATTATGTAACAAGTCATACAATGTTACAGTTATGCATTACCACAATATTATGTAACAATTCATATAATGTTACAATTATGCATTACCACAATATTATGTAACAATTCATACAATGTTACAGTTGTGTATTACCACAATGTTACTACAACATTATGTAACAGTTCATACAATGTTACTAAAATTCTGTATTACCAGAATCATCACACAAGTTAGGTGAAATATTAGACATTACTAAAGGAATAACTCCATATCTAATGTAATGACCTAGCAATATTACCATTGCACAAGTACATGCGTATGTCTGTTTAAAATGTAATATTACTGGATCAGTACAATATTATCATGAATATTATGTCTATACTATATTATAATCAATATTATGTATTAAGAGTGAAGAAGAAGACTATTATGTATTAATAGATTAGCATATGTCAATGATGATTGCTGTCGGAGGACCGCCAGCTGCATGAAAGAGCGATGTCAGGACTCCATATTATAAATAAAAATCATAACAGAAAGCATAATGGATAGATAGCTAGATACATAGACAGAGCACCAGACAAGGTGTGGGAACGGGATATTAGCTTGCAACTCTTTAATTGAAGGAGTGTTGATTGTGCACCGGAAGCAGTACATACACACAGACATACAGTATTCTAGGTGCTCCACGACAGTAGAACACACGTGACACGACCCCTGTTACACGAGAATGTAGGAATTTTGAGCTCAGAAGGAGACAGGCCATAGAACCGACAGGTAGTAGGGAGAAGGAGACTCGCAACATGGGCGAGAGAGAGAGAGAGAGAGAGAACGAGACAGGGAGGTAGCTAACGGGACTCTACTGTATACTTCATTCATGTGTGAGAGACTTTGTTAATATTTCCAAGACAAATATAAATAGTCCCATACTAATCTTTACCTCTCCTGTCATTGCATGACAAAAGGGAACGAAGATTATCTACTTACAAAACTACTCACGTATAACAACCGCTCGTCCACGAGTCTAATATATGTATAACTGATCTACAAAACACACTACAAGAAGCTACAAGGTTCTTGTAAGACAATGACGTTGACGATGACGAGGATGATGAATACGACGACAACCATTTCAACCAACAGGCGGGTTTGTACGAGCAGTGGAAGAATCACAAGAGGCTGCTGCTTGTGGGTGCCGCATACAGCAGCGGGAGAAGCAGAGGAGACGGCAGGAACAGGACAGCATGTCAGACAACCCCGCCCCCTCTGCCACACTGAGGAGTCTGACTCTCACACACAGTCAGGCTCCTCTATTGCCTTTAGCACTGGGTCTTGTCCTCGGATTGGTAGTCTTTGTCCTGGGGAAGCTGTTATGTCAGTCAACGGTTTCTTTTTCAAGGCAGGATACTACCTGCCAACATTTGGGTAAAAGGATATTTCTTCTCCTTTTCTGGTTGAACCCGGTGTTTCGTCTGCGACTTCTTTCCTTTGTTTACTGTTTCATTCGTTACTATGCACTATCAAACATATACATACTACCCTCTTCTAGCCAGGAGCCATCCTAGGTGTTAGTGTATTTGCACTGGGGAATAAAATGACTCCATTTGCTCGTACACACTGACCATCTTACATATACAATGTCCTCTAATATTTGTCGTGTTGGGTCTTATCCTAGGCTTTGCTTCCTTTTTCAGGAAGCGGTTGCCAAGTACTTCACTTCGTTCTGTTTCACAAAGGGATATCACTTACGTTATGTAAAAGGTTTCATATTAAGTCCTCTCTTGCATCTCGTGCTGGATCTAGGGCCAGTCATTCGCTGCTACACATTATCACACATTTCGTACTCGTTTTCTTCAGTCTCCTACTGGATACAACGGTCATGTGTCAGAGGGGCTGCTGGTTCAGTTACCTCATTATCTTTCATAGTGAGAGGTTACTACGTTATGGCTGAAAGGATTTATCAATTACGTTTTCCCACTCCTTGCAGTGTGTCGTAGCCTGTGTACCCCTATCTTTGTACTACTGATTTTCCTGTCCACTGCACTTACTATGACACACTATCCTACACACATACTAGGTTTCTCATGCTATATGTGCCGAGTGCTGTCCTGAGTACTGTTGGGTTTGTGCTGGAGAGATTGCTCCATCATCTGCATGTCTTGCTCAGCAGACAGTTACGCACTAATGCACTGTTTCTTAATCTCTGGTAGCAGTGTCCCCGGAGATGGTTTGGGGGTGTATTACGATAGTGTCTCGGTGAGCTATAAGTTCGAAATTTGTTAAGGCGTTGATGCACGGACTGATATATTACCACCTAGATTATTTTCGCTGGCCTCAATTCTATTGGTTCTTGAGTGTGATGAGCTTTAGATAAAATCGCATAATGTAATGCCTTTTATACGTCACCCCACACTAGCTGAAGTCAGTATATCTCCAGAAGTCTATCCATCTATATACCTAGGCTGCTTCCCCCATGGAAAGGGAGGTAGCCGAGACAGGACGACACACTCCCCATTTACTCATCCATTCAAACACAGTCATTCGCATCTTAGCCCCAAAGGGGAGAAGGGACAGATCCTCACCGCACCACACTGCACAAGGGTCAACTGTGCAGTGCAATCAGTGACATCCACAGCAGGGCCTGACAGCAGAGCTGATTTACCCCTGCCACATCATAATAGACCCATCCCCTTACTCGCACCTGACCTGACTAGCTGATCAGACCAAATGCGGGAGAATATCCCATCAGGGCTGTGTCATCATTTATTCATTCACAATTTCTCTCCATTTATTTCTGTCATGCACAGTCACTCTTCCTTGCTTAACAGACATCCCTCTCACATCCAGCACTCTCTTCACACTGTCCATCCATCCTATTCGTGGTCTCCCTCTCAGCCTTACACCTCTCACATCAGATCTAGTTATCTTTTTCACCAATCGCTCATTATCCATTCTCTCCATATGCCCAAACCATCGCAACACCCTCTGCTCAACTCTACCAGCCATCTCCCGAACAACTCCAGTTCTCCTTTGCACTTCATCATTTCGCACTCGATCCATACACGTCACTCCACACATACTCCTCAGACACCTCATCTCCATTACATTCAAACTTTTCCTCTCTGCTACACCCATATTCCATGTTTCAGCCCCATATAACGCAGTCGGTACCACAACACCCTCATACGGCCTTCTCTTTACATCCATTCTAAGCGAACGACATCTAAACACTTTTTTCATTCCTCCCAGCACCTTTCCTACTTCATTTATTCTATACTTCACTTCTGCATCAATTCTTCCATCCATAGCAACATGCGACCGTAAATATTTAAAACACTCCACCTCCTCAAGCAACTCCCTATTCAAAACTATATTCATCCCCCTACCATCTACCAACCTCGTACACTTCATCACTTTACTCTTATTCTCATTTACTTTCAATTTCCTCCTTTCACACACCCTTCCAAACTCCTCTACCAACTGTCTCAATCTCTCCTCTGAATCAGCCACCAGTGCAGTATCATCTGCAAACAGCAGCTGCTTAAGATTCCACTCTCCACCATCGACATTTCACCAGACTCAGACCTCCACCTAAAACACTTGCATTCACCTCTCTTACAACACCATCCATATAAATATTAAACAACCAAGGCGACATCACACATCCCTGTCGCAGCCCTACTCTCACGGGAAACCAATCACTCACAGCATTTCCCACTCTTACACATGCTCTACTATTTAGATAAAAACTTTTCACCCTTTTTAGTAACCTACCATCAAGTCCATACAATCTTAAAACAGTCCACAAAGCCTCCCTATCAATTCTGTCATACGCTTTCTCTAAATCCATGAATCCCCAAAAGACATCCTTGCCTTTCGCTAAATACTTTTCACACACTTGTCTCACAGCAAATACCTGATCCACGCATCCCTTCCCTCTCCTAAAGCCACACTGCTCATCACCAATTACTCCATCTGTACCCTCTCTAACTTTCATAATTAACTTTCTACCATACACCTTACCTACAACACTCAACAGACTTATACCTCTAAAGCTAGTACATTCATACTTATCACCCTTGCCTTTATACAACGGGACCACACAAGCACTTGCCCAGTCAATTGGCACCATACCTTTCACAAAACACACATTCAACAATCTTATAAACCAGTCAGCAATAGTCACTCCACCAGCCTTCAGGCATTCAACAGCACACCCATCCATACCCGTAGCTTTCCCTGTTTTCACCTCCTTTACTGCCTTCTCCACTTCCTCCTTCGTGATCAAAGAATCATTCAACTCTCCTAACACATTTATTCCTTGCACCCTTCCATCTGCCACAATCTCATCCACCCTTTCCTCCTCTACATTTAACAACCTTTCAAAATACTCTGCCCATATCTTCCTTACTGTATCAGTCTCAGTTAACATCCTTCCATCCTCTGCTTTTATTCGCTCTTCCTTCCCAGACTCTCCCTTTCGCACCCTTTTCACCTCCTTCCAAAAATTTTTCTTATTCTGTTGAAAATTCTTAGTCAGCCGCCTACCCCACCTCTCATCTGCTGCCACTTTAGCATCACGCACAGCCCATCTCGCCCTATTCCTCCTTTCCTTATACCTCTCATATGAGACCTCATCTTTCCTCTGCAGCCACACTTCATATGCACGTCTCTTCTCTGCCACAGCCATACATACTTTTTCGCACCACCATTCGCTTCCTTTTCTTACACCACCACCCACACGTCTCACACCACACACCTCTTCTGCATGCCCCACCACAGCACTCTTAAACAACTGCCATTCCTCCTCCACACTGCCATTTTCCTGATCTTTCACTGCGTTCCACTCATCTTTCAATTTCTTCTGATACGCTATCATTTTCTCTCTTTTATCCAACTCACTCACTTTCAAAACCTTCCTGCCACACCTAACCCTCCTAGCTCTCACCCATCTCTTACCTACTCTTAACTTACCCTCCACCAGGTAGTAGTCAGACATACCTCCACCCTCCCCTCTCAGAACTCTCACATCCAACAATCTTCCTATTACATTCCTAGACACAACCACATATTCCATCAATGCTTTATCGACAATCCTTCCACCCTCCTGTCTCACCCATGTATACTTATAAATATCTTTCTTCTCAAACAGCATATTTCCAATCATCATCTCTCGCTCAACACACATCCCTATCATTCGTTCCCCACTTTCATTTCTTCCAGGCACACCATGCATACCATCTACACCTTCAACTGCTACATTTCCCACTCTAGCATTCAGATCTCCCATCATTACCACATTCACATTCGCTCCAAAACTCTGCAGACACTCATCAACATCATTCCAGAAAGACTCCCTCTCTTCTTTATCTCTTTCACTACCAGGCCCATATGCACCCACAAACACCCACAACTCCCGTTCAAATTTCGCTTTCACCCACATCAGTCTCGATGACACCTCCTTCCATTCAATCACACACTGCTGTACTTCCTGACTCATCAACAAGGCCACACCTCCTCTTGCCCTTCCTCTATCAACACCAGACAATCTTCCAGTCACACTTCCAAACATAGACTCACCCTTCCCTTTCATCTTCGTTTCACTCAAAGCTAACACATCCAACTGTCTTCTCACAAACATTCTCCCAGTCTCCTCCCTTTTAGCCTCAATCGTACTACATCCACGCACATTCATAGACCCAATCTTCAGGGTACGGGGATAACTCCATCCCCCATCCCTTTCTCTGGCCTGTCTCTTTTTAGGAACTAAAAAACAGGGGAGGGGGTCGCTAGTCCCCTCACCCCGCCCCTTTCAGTCGCCTTTTACGACACGCAGGGAATACGGTGGCAGTATTCTTCCTAACACAACCTGGCCGCAGAGTAGTAGTACCACCCCATAGTGCGGCCAGATTGTGTCCCCCCCGCCACAGGGGGGAACCAGTGACAAAAATGGTTCAGTACAGATCGACGTAAGTTTGTACATAATGCATTAATTCCTATGGGCAGAGAATATCATATTCCCTAAGCAAGTCATTGGAATACTGGTAAATAATTTAGTAATCAAGAGGTTATTTTTCTGTTTTTTCCACATCTGTTCACGATAAGTTAATATGAAGGAAATATTTCACTCCATGATTTGATGAGGCAGAACGATAATATCATAGAACTTTCAGGACTGAACCATATTTGGCACTATTTTTCTAGCTACTAAAATGTATACGGTATATCTTAACACGAGATTCAGTTTACCTGCATCAGAGTTTAGTATCCTTTTACCTCATACTGCATCAGCCCCCTGAATGGTTAATATTTGTTACAGACAATTTTATTAACCTCAGAGGAGACCTTCTGCGTTTACGTAGTCAATAGCATTAATATCTAACTCTCCATATGGAAAACTTTCCTCAAAAATTAATTAAGTTGTCTGGAGGTGACAAAAATGAAATAATGAATACTTTATCAGACTGAAGAGGTTAAGGTCTAATCCTGCATTATGTCGCAATAATAGATACGGTTCATAAACTTGCAAATGGTACTGAATTAACATTTCTGGAACGTCGACGCAACATTGCTGTATCTGGAAAGACAGAGAGTCGTGGTACTAACGGAGTTAACATAGCGTATTGCTCCCATTTTCCAGTATCGAGTGGTTCCATTTATAATCTTATGGTGTGTGCATAAAGGTGGGCCGGAAGTCTTGCATATGACAATGATCACAATGTCGTGGGTATCGACGATAGGAAAAAGCAGCAACTAAGTGGTAATAGTAGGGAAAGGCTTATGGTATTTTGTAGCATCATTTTCCGGTAATAATGTACTTTTCAGGCACGCCAATCAAGAGCATTTCATGAACCTGCAAATGGTTTTGTAATAATTTTTGAAGAAAGATGGTGGCACAAATATGATACAAATATGTAACTAAAACATAAACTTAATGTGTAACTACTACTCCCTTGTAAGGACTGACTATTTGTTACCTCCTGGCTTGCTCATCTTGCCGAGTGTCTGAATTTGCAAATACCCGTCAATCAACATTTCGTGAGACAAGACGGAACCTCCCCACTGTATCTGGGAAAGCAGAGTGTACTGAAGCTGCTGTTCGTTTGGCCAATACCACACGATACTCCCACAATTATAATTAAGGTAGGTATCAAGACGACTAGTAATGCACAGACCTCTTGAGACATCATAGCTGAATAACTCGCCTATGGGTACAGGTGCTCTGTAGACACCATTGCTCATATTCTCGCCATTTATTGAAAGTCCCTAACCCTTTTATGATAGAGTTTTATTTTCGGGTAAGGCTGTATAATATCCTTTTATATATTATTTTTCCAGAGTATGCCAATATTGGAAGGTTTTATGTAACAGATGGGAACAGTAAAGTGTAATAAGCAAAATAAAGAGTTTAGGTAAAGATGTTAGGGAGATTTCTCAGCTGACAAGAATATTTGCCCATTATTTTAGATTCATTGTTTAGAAGAACCAGTCTCAGCGTAATAAACAGAGTATGCAGAGAGATTAACTGACTGTTGGAAACTTACTGGACATCCATCCTTTCTCCATCATTTTTATATATTTTACCTTTCTTTTGTTATCTTCCTGTTGTCTCGATCTGTAACATCTCATTTCTAATGGTAAACTCCTTGAATTCGGTGGCGCATTTTCAAATGTATTATAGCATGCCTTGTAGCAAGGCGGAGCGATAATGGTTTTGCCTGCCTCTCTCTCTTTGTGTGTGTGTGTGTGTGTGTGTGTGTGTGTGTGTGTGTGTGTGTGTGTGTGTGTGTGTGTGTGTGTGTTCCCATTATATCTCATGAACGACTTGAGCTATCAACATAAAACCCTCAGGGTATCAAGATATGGCCAAAATCTTGGACGAGTTCAACAACGGCCACTCGGTGTCGTGGTTAAGGTTACCAAAATTGCTGTCAAAGGTCAACTAATTTTTATCATCCGCCTTTAGCACGATTGTATCTCATGAACGGCTTGAGCTATCAACATAAAACCTTCAGGGTACCAAGATATGGCTAAAATCTTGGACATGGCCAACAGCATATTCTCATATTCTGGCGGGCGATTAGCATTCGGCTCCCGAATTCTTTTTCTTCATTTTTGTTGGTTCCAAACGATTTTAAGAACTTGGGAAACACCCCTTTAGTGAAAGTGGTTATTGAAGGTTATATCTCACTCTTCCAGTTTTAAAACTCTCTCGTGTAGAAGATCGTTTGTAGATAGCAAAGATAAGAAGAGGATGTCCAAGGAGTTCAGAAGTCAAGTCAATTATATGTTGACCCGTTTCACTAAATTAAAGTACAAAATATGCAGTATCCTAAAAGTTAACTCTTTGGCTGTGAATTCACGTATAGTACTTTGCGTTTTATGCTGGCAAACTTTAGACAGTTTTAAAGGTCTGAAGAGAAACGTAAGATTAAAAAACAGGAAAAAAAATATTTTGGTTTACATTTGGACTGATAACTCAGGATTAGTAATTTAATTCCAGCTGATTATGCAATATTTCATTCACCACCAAGAAACTTTGTGCAGACAAGGGTTAAGGTACATGGCCTTCAGCTCTTCATTGCAGCGAGTTCCTGTTAAGCCAGGAAAATCGTAGGTCATTAGTCAAAAGGAATAATGAGAAAAACTAGCAAATTTTGGTTGTCATATTGTCAAACCATTTTTTAAATGTATTGTTATAAAAATGTTTTCGTGTTACGCTGATAAATGTCTCTCTTGGGTCGCATTCAGGCTGGCCTGTACGAACAGTGGAATAAGGAAACCTTGAAAGCAGCTGCTCAAGAACGAAGAATGATGCAGCAGGAGGAACTGAAACAAGAGCTGAAACAAGAGGCATCAGACAGTTCCTCATCCAGATTCAGGAGCCTAACCTTAACTCATATGCAGGGACCTGTGTTGTTTCTCCTGTTAGGTCTGAGTCTTGAAGCTGCGCCCTTTGTGCTGGAGAGGCTGATGTTTCCGTCAAACTCACACTTACCTCACTGAATCCCAAACCGTTTGCTCAACAAAAAATGGTGAGGCATATTCATTGTAAACAAAGTATACTGAAGTGGAGGTACAGAAAAGAGAAACACTGTCCAGGTTGCTCAGCAATATTGTAACCTTTGCCTTGGCACCTGATCCTCTCAACAGATGGCAGCATGTGTCAGTCACCTAACTCAGAGTAAACACAGCCTTTCAGGTACCAAGCAGACCTGATTTTCCTCACATTTCTCATCTGTTTTTAGTGGTCTGTTGAAAGTTCAGCAATACTTCTGTACCGTTTTTTTTATTTTCTATACACTGGTGATTATTTGAATATCAGTATAGTATGATATATGATGTGTAATATAAATCCATTTTTTTTATGAGAGGAAGAAGAAACCAAAGGCTAAGCCCACAAAACAGTTCCTTCCAAAAAAAAAAAAAAAAAAAAAAAAAAAAGAGCCAAATTCAAGATCCGTTCCTTTCAAGATGCCTGGACACACTGCGTTTGAAAGACTGGAGATCATACGAAGTAGAAAATACAGAGGGAGACAGTTCCAGAGTTGACCTGTTGCATAAATGAAGGACTGGGAGTAATGGTTAACTCTTGCATTAGAGAGTTGGACAGAAAAGGATGACAGTTTGTTGCTAGACGTGTGTTACGCACCCGTCATAGAGGTGGAGGGATACAAGCAGACACTTCAGAGGAGCAATGACCATTGAAGTGGCGATAGAATGGAGATAAAGAGGCAACATTGCGGCGAAGAGACAGAGGTTGAAGGGAGTCAGTAAGAGGAGGAGAGTTAATGAGACGAAAAGCCTTTGACTTCACCCTATTGAGAAGAGCTGTATGTGGGGAACTTCCCCACACATGAGTGTTGTACTTTACACAGGGGCGAATAAAACCCGTGTCTAAAGTCAACAACTGTGCAGGGGTAAAGAAGGCACAGAGTCGGCTTAGCATACCCAATCTCTTGGAAACAGATTTTACAGGAGATGCAATATGATTTTTCCAAGATAAGTACCAAGCGAATGAAACCCCAGGCACGTTGAAAGATGATGCAGGATTGAGCTAGATATTATAAAACATTAGTGGGTACTCCTGTGGAAGATTTTGACAGGTTGATAGGTGCAAAAACTGAGTTTTTGATGCATTAAAAACAAGATTATTTTTACCCCAGTCAGAGATATGAGCCGAGTCAGACATTATGTGTTCCATAGCCTCATCCCTTGTTTGTTGAAGTAACTGATGAGATGGACGTTGCGGAAACCGAACGGAAAGGTGAAGGGTGGAATCATCAACGTACGAGTGGATAGGGTTAGATGTACAGCTTAGAAGATCATTGATGAAGAAAAGGAAGAGAGTTGGTGATAGGACAGAGCTCTGAGGAACACCACTGTTGATAAATCTAGGAGAAGAACAATTGTCGTCTACAACAGCAGCTATAGAACGACCAGAAAGGAAGCTATAGATGAAGGCACAGATAGAAGGATAGAAACCATAAGAGGGCATTTAGGAAATTAAAGATTTATGCCTGACTCGACTGAAAGCCTTCGAGATGTCAAGTGCAATGACAACGCTTTCGCCAAAGTCCCAAAAGGAGGATGACCAGGAGTCTGAAAGGTAGGTGAGAGGATCGCCAGTTGAGCGTTCCTGATGGAACCCATACTGACAATCAGAAAGAAGGTTGTGATAGGGAAGATGCTTTAAATTTTTTCTGTTAAGAATTGACTCGAAATCTTTTGAGAAACAGGATGTTACAGCAATTTGACGATAGTCAGAGGGTTGGGAATGGTCACCCTTCTTTAGGACTGGCTGAATGAGAGCAAACTTCCAGCAAGAACGAAAGACAGAAGTTGATAGACAAAGGTGAGTTTGCCTAGGCAGGGTGTAAGCACAGAAGCACAGTTCTTGAGGACAACAGGAGGGACTCCATCAGGCCCCTATGCCTTGTTAGTATTGAGGCCAGTGATGGCAGAAAATACATCAGCTGAAGAAATTTTAATGTCAGCCATGAGGAAGTCAGAGGGAGAAAGTGATGGAGGAGCAGCACTGGAATCATCTAAGGTGGAATTGTAGGTGATAGTCTAAGCGAAGAGATCTGCTTTACCAGTAGAAGAAATATCTACAAAGCCATCAGAGGAGAAAAGAGGAGGGAAGGAAGATGACGTTAAGTTGTTAGAAAGGTTTTTGGCAAGGTGCCAAAAGGAGGGGGAAGAATTCGAGTTGGAGAGTTGAGAGCATTTAGTACGGATAAAATTATTTTTAGCAGAGGGCAGAACAGACTTAGCACTATTCCGGGCAGAAACATATAAAAGAAGTGATTCGGGAGTGGGTTGGCTCCGGTACCTCTTATAGGCCCTCTCCTTGTTGTGGACAGCATTAGAACAAGCGTGATTAAACCAAGGCTTTCTTGCATTAGTCAAGGGGTAAGAGAAAGGAATGTAACCTTCCATGCCCGAGAGAATAACCTCCGTAATGCGCAAGGCACACTCAGACGGCTCCCTGTCAAGGAGGTGAAAATCATTCCATGGAAAATCAAAGAAATACTGCCTGAAGGCCTCCCAATCAGTAGCTCCAAAGTGCCACAGACGACGTTTCTTTGTAGGGTCCACAGGCCGTACCGGAGCTATGGGACAGGTTAAGGTAATAAGATTGTGATCAGAGGAGCCCAACGGAGTATGATAAAATACATGGTACTGAAGCACTTCAACAAAACTGTTATCATAAAAACACAGTTTTTATGAGTGTCTTCACTTTTTTCAAACATTATAATGAATGCTCACGTGTCTTCTAGGCAAAAAAGTGAAGGCTTAGTTGCAGTAGTATCTAATGATGCTGGGCAATCACATGATTGACTTAGCCCTTTAACCTTTTGCTCAAAAAAATGGTAAGACATATTCAACGAGTACAAAGTATACTGAGGTGGAGGTATAGAAAAGAGCAACTTTTGCATTTGATATCGATGCATTGAGTAAACAGGCTGTAATAATACATTTGTGTGATGCAAAAGGTTTTATTAGACAAAAATAGACATATTTTGTTTCTATACTACAATACACAGCAGTGATATTAATGATTTGTAAAGCTTTATGGATGCAGTTATTATAATTGTTTTTTCCAAAGCTGTAATTGAGAATAACCTTCTAATACAGTACATTTATTTTTAGGTTGCCAGGCACACCATTATGAGCAATGCCAACTTACACAGGCACTTGAATAGAATTGCCGAAACTCATGAGAACTAAAGGAAATATGAAGAAATGTTGAAGTAAAAGTTGTTCCTTTTTCATACGAGTAAAAGTAAAAGAAAATCATGCAATGGTTAGTTTTTTAGCCATAAATTTGCATGTGCCTATAAAAGTGTTCACTTTTTCTTCGTACTACCATTAGACGATTAAACGGTAAAATTTTGAATGAGAAAAGTTAGATCACAGCCTTCATTAACTTCTTTGGTACCCGGAAGCTCCTGTTAAGTATTTAAAATTTCGCAAAGAAAATGAAAAAAAAAAAAAGAAATATGGCCCTCATGCTGAAGGAGATAAGTATAGAAAGTGTATCCCAAAGTTGAATGAAAATTCAAAACCACCCAATTACCAACGTTATAAAGCATTTTCTTAAGTAACTTATCTTGACTGCTTATGTCTTCAGCTCAAGGTCATCTTTTATAATTTACTCTTGCAATTAGGAATAGATTTACTCTACTTGCAAAAGTGTCTTGTAGTGGATGGAGTAATAAAAGCTCCATGTAAACCAGATAGAAGCTGTAATACCAACCTTAACTGAATAAAGTCACTTGGATAGAAAAACTATGTTACATAATACACAAGTGGACTGAATGGAATAACTTTGGAATAATACATATCACATTTGACTGGAATAACATGTCCTTTTCACATAAGCAGTACTCTAGCTAATCAGGTTGTTTCAACTTAAAGTCCTTCCTCCCCCCCCCCCATCATTCGTAGCGACGGAGACAGTAAAGAATACAGTATACTTACCTCCTTTTGTTTAACCCGTCACGTCCCGAGGTTTTCTGCACCTCCGACATCCCCCAGTCCCGAGGTATTTTCGAAAAAAAAATTTTTTGCTAAAACCTTTGCTTTTGGTGAGAAACATCGAAAATTCATTGAGAAATCGATCACTTGAGGTTTAAAATACCCAATCCAGGTAGGAGTTCCTCCTTACCTGACTGGGTTTTCTAACATGCTGGCACCAAAGAAAACGAGTTCTATGGGAGGGTAACTATTTTATCCACTCATAAACGGTATTTATTTATTTACTTGGTACGAATGTATATGTAGTACGAGAGTATATTGGTTTTCAAGCAGTAATAAAGGCATTATAAGCATTGTTTCACTCACTAACTAATCACCATACCTGACCTTTTTTTGCCACATTACCTGATCATTAATTCTGGCTGTTTCTTCTTCTAATGCTATGTAAACATTGTCCTCCACATTGTCATCGATTGGGGAATCATTCTGGCCCTGAATATCTTTACTAGCCAGGTCACTGGTAACAGGTGAATTGCCGAGACAATGGCGTGAGGGGGGAGGGGGGAGGTTATGCTGTGTAAGGCATTGTCCCTGCATGG
This sequence comes from Coenobita brevimanus, assembly GCF_032717465.1. Classification (NCBI taxonomy): domain Eukaryota; kingdom Metazoa; phylum Arthropoda; class Malacostraca; order Decapoda; family Coenobitidae; genus Coenobita; species Coenobita brevimanus. The sequence continues at coordinate 11,004,699 of NC_136985.1, forward strand.
CATCTTGTAGAGGAATAGAGGAAGGTGTCACGTGTATACATACAAAAAATCGCGCGAAAATTGAAAATTGTGGAAATTAGGGACCTTGCAATTGCACGACGTACCAGTACGTCGCCAGGACTGGCAAATGCAAATCATTGCAACGTACCCATACATCGACGGGACGGGGCGGGTTAAAAATTGTCTACTAAGCCAAATACACTCGATTGTTGATTAAGCCAACAAATTTTCAAGAGTGTCATCTTACTGAAGGTAATAGCTACTTTTGCATTTAACCCAGAAAGTGATTTATTTTGTAAGAAAAACATCAAAATGGCGCTTTGACAAGGAATGTGTAGTCAGGGAAAGTTCCGCATTATCCACTGTTCGGAGCATTGGTGGTCGACAAATAATCACGAAGCAGCAGCCAGACCCCACATGTCTGGTAACTGTGAGTGGGAAGGAGGGTGGCTGAGGGTGGGAGAGTTTGGAGAGTTGCTCACGTCACAGTATCAATAGACAGTGATAATGCGTCTGCCGTATTCTGACACTGCAAAAGGCGTATGTTGTTTGTATAATATCATACTGTTCTCTGAGTCTGTCTGCATTACTGCATATATAATAGACTGTCAGAGGTTTGCTTCTTTGCCTTAGTTTTGTAATGTTCAATAGCAATATAGTTACAAAGACTGCTCTAATAATTAGGACTTCCTATGTCATTTTGTCTAAAGGAAAGTGCAAAGTCTGTTAATCGCTTGTATAGATTTTTTAAATTATTATTACACATTACGTTAGAGTCTAAGTTCGAGATGAATGATTACCAGAATAACGCTGGAAATATTTGCAGGCGGATGTTTATACTGGGATGACAGAGGATAAATAAAAAAAATATAAGAATTAACCCCCCCATATATAATATATATATATATATATATATATATATATATATATATATATATATATATATATATATATACATATATATATATATATATATATATATATATATATATATATATATATATATATAATATTGTGGCTTACTTTTCGAGTCGACACAAAATATAAATATATAGTATATCGTCAGGAGTTTCTGATGGGGAAACATTTCATGTTAAAGTCGAGAGGGAATGAAAGCATTCAAACTTCTGTGCGACCCCAGAAAACTTGCATAACTTTCCTTACAAGCCAAATTCTATAGAGATCTATGTATTTTTTTTTTAATAAAATGGTAGCATCATATAGTCATCTATCCTTACTAAATTTACTCGAACACACTGTCCATGTCGTACATTGCAGACTTACACTTGATTCCCAACCTATAACCAAACCCTTCTCTGCCCCTAGTCCCGTGCCTCCTCCTCCTTCACACTCACAGGTACCAGACACATGAGATCTGGCTGCCGCGTCACATTCACCCATCTCACACCAGTGCTTCGAGAGGTCGGTAATGCGGAACTTTCCCTGACTGTACATGGGCTCAGACGCTGGAAACAGTAAATGCTGTTATATTTATATACCCTTTCAGGTTCCTTTATCTCATGACAAGAAATAATTCTTAAGCTTTCAGTGTTATACTAGAGATGCTGTAGTTTGATGTAAACCTGGTTTGTGCAAATTATACTGAGCCAGGGCCAGGTAAATTACAACAGATTACAACCAGGGTCAGGTTTTTATAATGAATAACCGTCTACCTTTATTGAACCATGAGATCTGTGGTTCCAGAGACTACTCACTAGTACTATGTTAGTTATCGGTCACTGGAAATGAGCAAGTGAGGGTGAATCACAAACTACTGGGGTAACATCGTACAAGTATCGTTTTCAGTGTTTTCATTTACAGAAAAGGATAATAACTCTTAACACCAGGCCACGTAATGTTTAACGTAGGAACAACAGTATGCTTGCGTGCATTGATCAACGACATTTTGTAGTGGACTTGATAAATGTCCAGTTTATCTGTGAAATATCTCATGTAGAGGAAGTTCAGTGATGGAAGTGTAGTGATTTATGACCTCCTTCTCTAGTGAATCACGAGAAAGGTGATGATTAACCCATTACCCCAACGGGAAAGTTTTTACAAAAGCCCACTCAGGTATATGACGTAACTAGATATCTTACGACTTAGATCAGCCCTGCCTGTTTACTGTACTGGTAGGATAGGTAGATCGGTAGGCAGATAGTTTATTGACCACTCCTTAATTACATAAATATTATACAAAGGGTTTTGATCCAATATAAAGTGTCCAAAACTAATAAACATTGTAAGAATGCAATTTCTAACATGATGCCGCTGTAGGCCTACATTACAAAAATACACACAAAAAAAGTAACATACTTCTAGGGCTCTGACGGTAGAAACAATGGGAAAACTATCAAAGAATCAATCCTAGTATTAAACAAAAATAATACCATAAAACACTTTAGCTTGGGAAACTTTTCTCTTAATTTAAGACCCTTTTCAAACATAAATATCTGCTATCCATCCAGTATCCTAACAAGTAGTTACATCTGCACTGTTTGGTTCTTTTTAGTAGTTGTCTGGGCCTAGGGGGTTCTTTATCTTGTTCAGCCTGAAAACCACTCCTCAGATGTTAACCATATATTTGAAAATCCAATACTGATAAGACTTTGTCCTAATTATTTTTTTTTCTTAGTTCTGACAATATCGTACAGACCCTACCCTGTCTGCCTCACACCCAATCACACACCCAGTCTTCTTCCACAAGTTTTTCACTTATATCTTTACTGCAATGCCCAGTTTAATTTGTTTTTAGGAATTTAAAAACCTCAAAATGCTACATGTCCCAGTCTGTGATCTTGCTTACTGCGGACGGGCAGCCCAGCACTGTCAGTTTACCTTTGCTGAATGTTTAGTTGGTAATTTATTAGGGAAGTGAGTACAGCTCAGAAAAAAATTGGTTTTACTCGGCTCAACCGATTCATTGTTGCTCATATACGTGGATCCAGGTGCATCAAGGATAAATAACTTTCATATGGGAATGAATGTATGTGAGTGGATGAGTAAATTGGGAATGTGTTATCCTGTCTCGGCTACCTCCTTGACTTTGGGGGAAGCAGCCTAGGTATATAGTGTCACGGGGAATTAAAATTTAGGAATAGAAAGCTGATATATATGTATATAATTAGTTGACACAAAGTGAATTGACTTGTGAAATCAAGTAGTAAGTTTTACTTTATGTGGCCTACTTCGCCAATTCTCTAAGGATGAGAATTTTATAAACTTTCTCAACAGTACACAATGGAGACTAATCACTCACGAATGTTGTTTTGTTAGTACTGTTGGCCTCTTGAGAAAGTGTGATCTTTACCCCATGACAATTAGTAACTAATGTTAATAATAACCAAGTTCTTGCTGATGCTTAACTCCTAGTTGGCACAAAAGATTTGAGAATTAATACAAAAGAGCTGGCCTAAAGACCAGTTGTGATTAATGTAGAAATTTGTGCAAACTGGGGTAAGCAAATTTAAGAATGCACAATGTGGAGAACTCAAACACGATTCTAATTTTACATTAAGCTAAAAAAAAAAAAAAAAAAAAAAAAAACTAAATTTATTAATTACAATGAAATAAATTTACCTTACATGAATCTCAAAAAAGAATTCAAGAGGGGAATTCACTGTCACAGGGGAACTAGTGAATTCAAATAACAGAGGAAATACACTCATTCACTCATTCAAAGAGCTAATCAGACTTATGCTGAGGAAAATGAACGGAAATACTGGTCAGTGGAGGGAATGGAGCTGAAGCTACAAAAGACTGGGTGTCTGTCTGTTTTATACCAGGCTCTGCTATTTGCTGCTAAGCCTACTACGCTGATCACCATCTAGGTGCAGAGATCTAGGAAATCGCTGTACAAAGTAGACGCTGCTCTCTACGCTGGGCACAAAGACCCTATTCCTGAGGTGGTCCGAAGTTGACTGATTGAAGTAAGCAAGCTGGAGCGCAAAGCACAAGAGATGTTTCAATACAGAGATGAGTGTGGCTTAACAGTTGGAGAAGGAATGCATGAGAGCGACAATTACACACAAAGTTTCGCTCAGTGAAATGCACTGTCTTTACGGAAAGACAGTCACTTATGAAAACAATGTCAAGGGTTATGAAAACTCATTACGATCTGAGTGCACAAGCCAGGCAGTTAACGGACTGAGTGAAAGTTTACGCATTTCAAAATTCTTCAGACGTTCCCTATATAACTAACACAATGTTGCGAATTAATTCATGACATTACGCCCCATCAAAATCAAATTTTTCTCTGAAAATTTAACAGTATATACATATATAAACATCCTCAGTCACACAAGATTCACACTGTTGTGTGTGTACTATCCTGCTACTGGAGAAAATCACTGTCGCCATTGAGCATAAAAACCTCCTATTTACATTAACAGAAGCAAGCTTGAGGGAAAAAACTCTGTGATGACGGTGAAAAATCCTCAGGTCAAACTGAACAAAATTTCCCTACATTTACGTTAATAACTAATTGTTATGTAGTGTGGTGTATGTAATACACAGTGTAGCTGTGACAGTTGTAGTGTAACTGTACCTACGTGTAAAATGATATAATACAAATTTATAGTAAATGGAGACGACGAGGCAGAAGAGGAGAGGCGGCAGCATACGGCAGAGATGATCGGCTGATCTGCACAATAAAACTGCTGCACCTGCCAACTGTACCTGCGAAATCAATCAAGGTGGAGCATCAACAGTGTCAGTGTGACAAATAATTGTTATTAAATAACAAATTCTCTCTCTGCCTAGTAGTCAGTACATATGCTACAATAGGTACACCATTATTTTCTCACTGGAAACATTATTAACCAGGAAATGTAGTCCTTGCATTGCTCAAATCTCTCAGAACATCCAGTTTACTGGTTAAACCTGGCTCCACACTTACGATTAATATCGGCAAGCTGAGAATCCCTATGCAAACTCGGGCAGGTAAGATTTTAACCCACCGACTCCCTTTGACGTATATATACGTCCACACATGTTGTCACTGTCACTCCCATTGACATATATAAACATGCAACAATTGCAAGCTCCCTAATATGCACAAATTCAAATTTCCTGCATGATTTTTGGTAGGTATACATGGGACACCTTCCTCTACAAGATGCCAGGCAGGGTCAATGCCTTACCCCGCATGACCTTCCCCCCTCACACGACATTGTCTCGGCAATTCACCTGTTACCAGTGACCTGGCCAGTAAAGACATGTCGTGCCACGGTAGGAAATTCAAGTCCACAGTGATTCCCCAATCGATGACAATGTGGAGGACAAAGTTTATGTAGCATTAGAGGAAGAAACAGTCAGAAATGATGACCAGGTAATGTTGCCAAAAAAGGTCAGGTATGTTGATGTGTTTGGCGAGTGAAACAATGCTTATATTTTCTATATTACTGTGTGAAAACCAATATACTGTACTCTCGTACAACATATGAATTCGTACCAAATAAATAAATAAATACCGTTTATGAGTGGTGTGGAATAGTTAACCTCCCATAGAACTCGTTTTCTTTGGAGCCAGCCTGATAGAAAACCCAGTAAGGTAAGGGGTACTGCTACATGTATCTAGTATTTTAAACCTCAGGTGACCGATTTCTCTGTGAATTTTCGATGTTTCTCACTAAAAGTGGAGCTTTGAACCAAAAAATTTTTTTTCCAAAATTGGTCGGGATTGGCGGGAGTCTGGTGAAAAATCGGTCGGGATGGGGGGGTTAAATCCCACCGTGGGTGTGAACACTCACGTGGATAATGTGCATTCTCTGGGAATCCTCAGAGAGGCCCACAGCTCGAGACACACCACAAGGTAATTCAGACACAGCCTCGGATTGCCTCTGCGGGGGTCTCGAACTTCCCCTTTACCTACAGAACATATGCATATACAAACTCTGGACATAATGTGTCCTATGGGACCCACGAGCGAAGAACTGGGAACCAAGCTAGTCCTTGGATTGTTTAAATCTCTCAGGACCACTGTCTTATGGACCCCAGTGTCCAACAGTTGCCCATGCAAGTTATCAGTTAGGAGGCGAGACATCAGATCTGCAGCTACGTTGTCACTTCCCTTGATATATCTCACAACAAGGTTAAATAGGTACAAATACAGTGTCCAGCATGTCAATCTTGCATTAGCCATCTTAGTTGTGCTGAGACTAGTGAGTGGTCTATGTTCAGCTTCCAGAGTGAATGGTCTATCTATCTATCTATTTTGAGATGCCTTAATCCCGTATGGGGTGGCCACAAACAAATCGCCTCCACGTCGCCCTGTCCCCCGCCATTTCACTGCCCTGCTTCCAACTCACACCCCCCTCTCTCATATATCTCTCCACTCCATCCCTCCATCTCATCCTTGGCCTCCCCATCCCTCTCTCCTCTTCCACCTCACTCACATACACTCTCCTCGTCAGCCTCTCACCCGCCATCCTCTCTACATGGCCAAACCACCTCAAAGTGTTCCTCCTAATGCTTCCTATTACATTCACATCCAAACCACAATGCTTCTTTATATCCTCATTTGTCAGTCTGTCTCTCCATGTGACTCCACAGGCTCCTCTTAAATAACTCATTTCCACTGCTCTCATTCTTGACTTGTATCCTTTCAACAACCTCCAAGCTTCACTTCCATACGTTAGAGTTGGAATCACAAGTGAATGGTGTTTCATGTAAATAATAGTAGTATTTCTTAATGCCGTCAACCACGGGCAAGACTTCCATCTTAATAGTACAGTAATTCCTCTTGGCAGGTTTTAGCTTATGGCTGTGATATGCCACTGGGAAAATTCCACCTTCCGATTCCATCTTCAATACTGCACCTACTCCATCTTGTGAAGCATTGGTGTGCAGAACGAAAGGTTTATTGGAATCAAGCAACTGCAAGATAGGCTCCTTACACAGCATATTCTTGAGGGTGGCAAAAGACATCTCTTGTGCTTCTCCCTATTCAATGGTATTTGGAGCATGTTTCCGAAGCACCTTCTACAACAGCTGGGGAATGAGAGCAAGGTTGAGGATAAAACTTCTATAATACCCCACTAGGCAGAGGAATGCCCTAACCTGTTTCTTGGTCACGGATCTCAGGGCTTCCCTAACCTTTCTGATCTTATTGCCCTGACACCTGCAGCGATTGTTGCCAACAATATGTCCGAGGAACTCCACCTCACTGTGAGCAATTTTACACTTGCTAGGCCTCACAGTCATGTTCAAACTCTGGAGTCTACTGAAGACAATTTCCAAGAGTCTGAGGTGCTCCTCCAATGTGGCAGAGTGAACGAGGACATCGTCAATGAACATTTCTACTCCTACAATACCATGGAGCACTTGTCTCATGGCACGATTGAATACTGCTGGGGAATTAGGAAGTCCAAATGGGAGGACTTTATACTGATACAACCCCCTAGGAGTAGCAAAGGCAGTGAACTGACGGCTTTCGGGGTGAAAGGGAATCTGAAAGAATCCCTTCGCCAAATCAAGCTTCGTGAAATATTGTGACCCTGCCAGCTTGGAGAAGATGGCAATATGGTCACCCTTTGGCTCAGCATCTACTTTGGTGATTGCATTTAGCCTCCTATAATCAACACAAATCCTGACTCCACCATCCTTCTTGTGGACTACTACCATTGGATACAGTAGGGAGTTGAGGACTTTTTAATAATACCTGCAGTCTCCATATCAGCAATTTCCATGTCTACTGCGTCCAGTCGCATGAGAATCAAATATGGCTTAACTTTTATGGGAGTATTGTTGGTCAATTCAGTTTTGTGACACTCAACCTTTGGGAGTCTAGGTTGGTCAGAGAAGACATCAGCATACCGACAGAGCAGTGACCTTATGGCATTCTGGTCACCTAATGCTAAGATAGTGTTAAGTAAGACATCTCCAACAGTCTCCTCTGACGGGACTGAACAGTTAAGGGCTCGTCATCATGGTCATCAGCTGCGATCACTGCAGCTGCCCCTGTTTCTTCCAGGGGCTGGTCACTGTCATCAGCTACTTAAGGGCCAGTCTCCTCTGGGTTTGACTCATGAGAAGCCTTCAACATGTTAGCGTGGAACCTTTTACGAAGATTCCCCATCTGGATTATGTAGTTGGGGTCTGAAATTCACTCTACTACATCACACGGACCCTTCCACTGTGCCAGCAAATTGTTCTGGGTAGTGGGGAGTAACACCAAGCATTTATCGTCTGGACTGAACTTCCTAAGCTTTACCTTCTTATCATAGTAAGCTTTTTGAACTTCGCGTGCCTTGATCAATTCTTCCTTAGCTAACTCACACATCAACAGGAGGCGGTCAGCTAAATCAAGGATGTAGGTGTAATTGGTCTTGACTTCAGGGCCGGATTCTTCATCGTCCCATAACTCACGAAGGACTTAAAGTGGCCCAAGGACCGACCTTCCATACACCAGTTCAAAAGGTGAGAACTTCAAAGAATGCAGTGGGGCTTCTTGATAAGCAAAAAGAGGGGGAGCGATGAACCACGGCCATTCCTTTGGCTGTTCAGCGGCCCTGTGCTGAAGCATCTTCTTGAGGGTCCCACTGAACCTCTCACACAACCCGTTACACATGGGATGATAGGGCGTAGTTCGCAAGCCTTGGATGGACAACAACCTGAATGCATCATTCATCATTGCAGAGGTGAACTGTGAACCACGGTCACTTAAGACCTCCTTGGGGATACCTACACGACAGAACACCTGTCAGTGCCTCAGCAACAGTGACGGCCTCTATATTCTTAAGGGCCATAGCCTCAGGCCACCATGTGCCGAAATCAACGATAGTGAGGATATACTTTGATCTATCACTAGCCATAGGAGAGATTGGCCCAACAATGTCAACTGCTGCTGGTTTCAATGGCACAGGATGGACACATCCCCGGTCAGTGGTACGCTGACACACATCGCAGGAATGCACAAGCCTAGTTATTTCCAGTCCCATTCCTGGCCAGAAAAAGTTAGCATGGATGCGGTCAGAGGTTTTCTTTTGGCCCATGTAACCTTCCATCACTGAACAATTACCTAATTCAAACACTGCTCAGCAATACTTCGCGGGAACAACAAACTGCAGTCGAACCTCGCCCTGGGGTGTTTGTGACTCATAGTACAGCCATCCTCACTTATGAAGGAACATGGCTTGACCTCCCCGTGAATACTTACTCACATTACCCTCCAGCTTTTTATGCACTGAGCAAGTGTCGGGTCAGACTGTTGTTCCGTCTTGACTACCAATCAGATCTTGTGGTGTTGTGATGGTCAGCGGGGTGAAACAGTTTGGAGCCTTGGCCATGGCTCGTGTTACTGCAACAGCCGAAGTCTGAGTGGCAACATCTATGGCACAACTATTTTTGACACCTGGCATATTACCTATAATGAGGTCAAACAAAGGTTCTGGCATGACAACACCAGCTGTCAAGCCAGTGTAGAAAGGAGATGCCACCTGGATATGTGCCTCAGGGAACAATCTCACTGATCCATCGATAAATCTAACGTGGATCTGCCTACCTGTGTACTCGTTGGGTCGAACTAAGCTTTGCCTGATGGAGCAACCTGAGAAACCATTGTCTCTCAGAATATTTATGGAAACACGTCTCACAAACCCTGGCTGAACAAGAAAGGCAGTGTTGCTGATGGAAGGGTCTGAGGAGGTAGCAGCAAGTCACTGATGAGACTGGAACGAATGATGCAGCAAACGTGGTGCCCTGAGAACTAGATGCCTGAGGGGTTGTGCTCACCATCTAAGGAGTTGGAGCACTGACCACCTGTGGAGGTGGGTTCACTGTCGCAGGGGGACTAGTGAACTGTGGGGAAGTACCTGTACTGGTGGGAATGGCCCCACTGTGCGCTTGTTGTGGAATGAAGGCTGCACTTGCCTCCTGCCTCCGATACACTAAAGCTGATTGTCCTGACTGAGGGTTACATGATTTGTCCTTGTTCTGCTGCTGCTTGGGATACTGCTGCTGGTTAGAGTACTGTTTGTACCTCTTCCAATCGGGTTTCTGTGTATTTTGCCCCTGATCCTTCTTCTACAGTTTGTTTGGACCGTGTCCATCATCCTGAGAACAGCCTTGATGCTGGGTTTCAGTCTGAGATGGATTCCCAGACTTGGCAGTATCTTTCTTGATCCAGGTGTGTTGCTTACGAATTTGGTACTCGTACGCTGTGAAGAATGCATCAGCCTTTTCCACCATTTGGCTGGCATCCCTTACCTAGCAGGTCTTAAGCTGATCCATAAGCTCAGCAGGCCATGACTTTTCTAGCTGTGTGAACAGCACAAAGTCAATTATTCCCTCTCGCGTGTGAGGGGTCTCATCTTTCCCCATCCACTTATCTAAGTAAGCAGTGAGATGGTCGAGAAACTGAACAGCAGTCTCCTTTTCTTGGAGACACGCTCTCATGAACTGACTCCTGGTGTCGTCAACTGTGAGAATTAACGCTTTGATGAGTGCGGCCTTCATCATCTCATACGTGGGATTGTCTCCACAAATTCTGTGGAGAATATTGAGGGCAAGGCCCTCAAACAAGCTAAGAAACTGGAGCCGCTTAGCTGCCTCATCCAGGTGGTACAGCTGCGCCATGTCTTCGAAACGAGCTATGAATGGCTCGATTTGCTCACCTTCCTTATATGAAGGAAGCTTGAGGCACAGGGTTGCCAGAACATGTGCTGGGAGAGCACTCATGGAGCTTGGGTCGGCTGTACCAGATGTACCTGAAGCCATGGAGTCTCGCTTGAGCTTCAGCATCTGAAGTTCATGTTTCTCACATGCCTCACATTCAACGCTCGTGTTCATGTTGTTCTCGCTCATGTTCACGTTCTCTCTCGCATTCCTAGCACTGTTCTCGCTCGTGTTGACGTTCTCTCTCACGTTCCTCACATTGAATTTTACACACTTCACAGGCATCATTCTCGCATTGCTATTCATAGGTGTACCATGAAAACACATAGTCTTTAATTTTCTTGGGATCGGTAAGGCCCATATCTTTGGCTTCCTGTACATATATATTAGTAGCCATGATGGTAACTCAGCTAAGGCTGACTGGGCTAAAGACGGCGTACTGACTGCTGTTTCACAGAGAAATGCTAATTATCGAAAGTTAAGAATATAGGCACAGGCTGGTGGTGACCAGTCTTATCTCTTGTGAAGGAGGATTCACTGTCGCAGGGGGACTAGTGAATTGTGACCAGCTTTATCTCCTGTGAAGGAGGATTCACTGACGCAGGGGGACTAGTGAATTGTTACTCGTTTTATCTCCTGTGGAGGAGGATTCACTGTCGCAAGGGGGCTAGTGAACTATTACTCATTTTATCTCTTGTGAAGGAGGATTCACTGTCGCAGGGGGACTAGTGAATTGTTACTCGTTTTATCTCGTTAAACCGGTAGGATTCACTGTCGCAGGGGCACTAGTGAATCGTGACCAGTTTTATCTAGTTAAACAGGTAAAGAAAGAAAAAAAATGCAACTGGGCTAGAAAAACTCTTACGAAAATAGTAAGATAGTGCCTATAGACTTTAATGATAACAAATACCTAGGTATGAGTGAGTGAGTATTATTTCGTTAATAACTTTAAAGTTAGGAGTTAATATCCTGGAATGAGGTCGCCAGATGTCACGGGGGATGTTAAATTTAAGAACAGAAAGCTGATATATATGTATATAATTAGTTGACACAAGGTGAATCGACTTGTGAAATCAAGTAGTAAGTTTTACTTTATGTGGCCTACTTCGCCAATTCTCTAAGGATGAGAATTTTATAAATTTTCTCAACAGTACACAATGGAGACTAATCACCCACCAATGTTGTATTGTTAGTACTGTTGGCCTCTTGAAAAAGTGTGATCTTTACCCCATGACAATCAGTAACTAATGTTAATAATAACCAAGTTCTTGCTGATGCTTAACTCCTAGTTGGCACAAAAGATTTGAGAATTAATACAAAAGAACTGGCCTAAAGACCAGTTGTGATTAATGTAGAAATTTGTGCAAACTGGGTAAGCAAATTTAAGAAAGCACCTTGTGGAGAACTCAAACACGACTCTAGTTTTACATTAAGTTAAAAAAAAAGAACTGTAAATTTATTAATTACAGTGAAATTAATTTACGTTACATGAACCTCAGAAATGAATTCAAGAGGGAAATTCACTGTCACAGGGGGACTAGTGAATTCAAGTAACAAAGGAAATACACTCACATACTCATTCAAAGAGCTAATCAGACTTAAGCTGAGGAAAACGAACGGAAATACTGGTCAGTGGAGGGAACGGAGCTGAAGTTACAAAAGACTGGGCATCTGTCTGTTGCACACCAGGCACTGCTATTCGCTGCTCCTCCCACTACGCCAATCACCGTCTAGGTGCAGAGATCCAGGAAATCACTGTACAATGGCGATGCTGCTCTCTAGGCTGGGCACAATGACCCTATTCCTGAGGCGGTCCAAAGCTGACAGATTGAAGTAAGCAAGCTGGAGCACAAAGCACGAGAGATGAGCCTGGCTCAACTTAACGGTCGGAGAAGGAATGCATGGGAGCGACAATTACACAAAAAGTTTCGCTCAGTGAAATGCAATGTCTATATGGAAAGACAGTCACTTATGAAAACAATGTCAAGGGTTATGAAAACTCATTACGATCTGAGAGCAAAAGTGAGGCAGTTAACGGACTGAGCAAAAGTTTACGCATTTCAAAATTCTTCAGATGTTCCCTATATAACTAACACAATGTCGAGAATTAAATCGTGACATATGAAAGATGTGGTCACATAAGTCTGGTTCTTTTAAGCCCATTACTAAAATTTAACTATCACTTCAAATAAATTTGTAAATAATTAGAGTATTTCAGCTTCAATTAATCATACTAAGGTCATCTTTTACACATGCTGATTACAATAAGACTCGTCAGATACGTTTATGTTCAGTCAGGTTAAGTCAAGGTCATTTCTGTCAACGGGAGTTCAGTGAGGTTCATTCAGGTTAGCTTCACTTCCAAAAGAAATTATTTACGTCCTCAGTCGTCACATCCGAAAAAATAATTTTGCACCAAACTCATCCAATTCATTCAGGCCAGTGCAGATCAATTTAAACTACGGTTTTGCGGTCATTTTGAAAATTGCCAGTTCTTTCCAGGCAGTGGTTTCAGAGGTCTGTCTGCCTATCATGCAATAATTTTACCCCATCAGGAGCTTCGGGATCCGGGGCCATGCTACTTAGTTCACACATTTAACGTGGCTTACCATTTTATTGCCCCTGAACGATATTATGTGAACATTTTTTTGTATGTGTGTCCGATTCTGGGCATGGGCTTCACAGCCTGTTTCCTGAGGCCCATCAGTGCTTTTATGTACAATGCATTGTCCCATACCACCCACTCCGGCGATGACACCCACAGTCAAAACCGAATACATGTTAAAACAATCTCATACAGGACTAGTATACTGGTATTAACATGATTATTTTTACGACATGTCGGCGGGTCTTATGACATCAGAAAAATCTGCTTCAAAGAAATTCAAATCCTTATATCGTTCTCTGGCCCAGCCAGGTTTCGAACCTGGGTCCACCAGGACTGCAGACCACTTCTCTACCGTCTCGGCCGCCGCCTGCCCTCAAACCCAAAACATTCCTCGGTTGCCGTACAGGCCACATCTGATCGTAGTACTTTCACCAGTAGACCGTCAGGCATTTATGCGGTTGTTTGGACTACACCATTTGGGTTGTCAGTCAGTGTAGTGTCACCTGAAGACAGCATTACACACAGTGTGTAGATAGTGGACGATCTGATTTAATAAAGGTGCAAAAAAATGTAACTCGGCAGTTTTTAAGGATACAGAGGAAATGCAGAAGTAGGTAGAACTGACTAAGATGGTAGCAGGGCAAAGGGAGAGAGTACAGCAATTCTTTTCAAAGCGACTTTAGGAAAGATTTCCTCGAGATGAAAAACGCGAAAGTAAATGCGTTCCTGTCATGGACGGTACCTTACTGTTTGCTGCGTATGTAATTGTGTGTATTATTAAGCGTGCTTACCAGATTTCTACTATCTACAGATTGAAGTGGCCAGAAGTAGCTCGTGGTATAACAAAAAGCTATATTTGGGCTGGAAGAAAATCGTTCATAATTACGTTTCATCATTCTACTACCGTTGTTTTATGTCGGACTTTTTCAGTAACAGTAACGAAATTTGATACTGGAAAAAAAGTACAGCGTTCTGTATCTTTTTTTCTGCTTTGAATGTATTATTAATTTAATCACAAAATCATTGGCATTCAGCCTGTATGACATAGGGTCACAGTGGACGGCTTGATAATGGATTGGCCAATTATTTGGTTTTGCAGGAAAACCTTGATGTCACGACGTGCCAAACTATTACCGATTCTTAGTGTCAGACAGACATGTGGGAAGAGTATTTCTTTACAGGATCTTTATTTGTTATGAAATACTTTGTTTAAGTCTTGAATATGAAGTAAGAAATTAACATTCCTCTCTCAAACACACACACACACACACACACACACACACACACACACACACACACACACACACACACACACACACACACACACGCAGGCACGCACGTATGGACGCACGCACGCACGCGCGCCAGCTGAGTGAGGGCATTGCTACCTGTTGGTAGCTCTGTGTTACTTGTACAATTTATCGTGAATTATAAATGACATGTTCTGTTGTGTGTCTAACATCAATATTTTGCATGAATTAACCAAAAGAAAAATCTATTAATCCCTACTATGTATATAATTTTGAAACAAGCATAACTAGACGGACAAAGGAGACTATGTTCATTTACATTTACATGACATCATACGTTAGCTGGACTATGGATATGTGGCCTAAAATATTCCTCCAAATACCACCCTATTCATTTTCCAGACTCGATACACCAAAGAAAGAATAATAACAACAATGATCAGTTCTCTTGGGAGGCATTTCCTGTTATTTCTAAGGTAAGTTTGCTGTTTTTGTTCTCGTCACGTTGTTTATTCATCCCGGAAAACAAAATGTCAAGCCAAGCAAAATGCGGCAGAGCAGAGCATGTTCTGCGTCGTCACTCTGTGCCTGGCGCTGATGTATAAAAGTGAGATGATCGAGAAGACACTCAGTAGGGAAGGTATCCGAGTGATGGAAGTTTCTGCTGTTTGGAAACCTTACGAAGACAAGGTAGGGCCTGCCATGCCCTTAAAGAGGTGTGTTAATACTTCGTGTTGTGATTTTTTACACTTGCAGCATCTCTCTCTCTCTCTCTCTCTCTCTCTCTCTCTCTCTCTCTCTCTCTCTCTCTCTCTCTCACACACACACACACACTAAAATAACAGTTGGCTGCATTACTGATGTTACACTACGTTGCCAAAATTACTGATATAATCTTTATGTTGTCGTGTAACTGGCTATGTATGCAATGAGTATAAATATAACAGACTGGAAGCAAACCTATTAAGTTATTAAGAACCCTAGTTAGTTCAACGTTAACATATTCCCAAATATATACACAATAATCCAGTCTGCAGTGGGGAATCATGTCTGTCTTAATTACCCGTCCCCGCCCCTCAGGGGCTCGGGGACGGGTATTGATTTCAGTCGGTTCGTCTTCCTGTTTGTATGTTTGTCTGTCTGTCTGTCTGTTAACAATTTTACGTGAAATCTACCGGGGCGATTTTGGCTAACATTACAGGGCTATGAACTTCTGATCACCTGATGAAATTTTGGGCCAAATTGGGCCAAGGCCCAGGCTGTACGTCCCCCAAATGTAAAATGTATATTTCGTCTTTTCGACATAACTCCTTTCAAATTCATCACATCGACATGACGCCAAAACCTAACGATACATCTTTCAAATCTGCATCTTGTAACATGCCTCACTGCATCAAGGTGGTCACCCCCCAGTTAGCGGTAGGGGGGTCAGTGTCGGTGGGTCGGGCCTAAAATTTCAAATGGGCATAAAATCGTCAATTGTCACCCGATTTCTCTAATTTTATATGTGACATCTTTGACTAGGTATCCTGTTGTGTTTACACGTCAGCACTAAAATGACTGCCGGGGACGGGTTTCCTGTGTCCGGCAACGCTTTTTGTTTTTTCATGTTTATTCCTCGACCATAATACTATAAACTTCAAATTTCTAGTTAGACACCGGTGATTGTTATACCGTTTACTCTGGTCACTTGATCTCTCTCTCTGGCTACAGATCGTTGACCGCCACTCTCAGCTGTCTCTCCTCCCCAGATATCAGTCCATTCCACTCCGTTTTGCTCCATACCCGCCTCGCCTCCTCCTAGATATGCGAGACTCTGTACTTCGAAGCCCCTGCCTCTTTCACACCATCATTCCATCTCCTCTTTGGTATCCCTGTTCCGTCATTGCCTCTACATCTAATTGTCTTATTTCTTTGGTAGTCTTTCATCACTCTTCTCACAAGGCCCCTGTCAGCCATAGGCCCGTATTGTTGTTGGTTAATAAATAAGGAGAATGAGATTATGATTCACATAGTAGCCAGTCCATTAAAGGTAAGGGAATAGTCACACATGTGACATAGACTCAGCAGTGCATACGACACTTCGGCAGTGAGAAATACACCATCACATGTCACATCTTGGACATTAATACTGAATCATCTATACTCAAACATTCTGGCTTGAATGTGATGGAATTAACGGGGGTATATTACATGGCGTGCCGGTTAGTCCTGTGAAAGTTTAGTAAACAGTCACAAAGAAGTGCAACTCCTTATTCCGTGATCCCGATGGGACTTATCTTACGATCTTACCATCAGGAAGCCACTCCTATCCCATACTATAATTAACCTTTAATAAAATTATACGGTATATTACCTGACATGTTTTTTATTCCATTCCATAACGCCCATATGAAGTGTTATCACTTATTTGCTGCGACATGTCGACCAGACTTCTTTACCTCTCATACGTTGCACTATATTCACATTTCACACATATGAGGTCTTTGCAACCATTATTTAAAAAATTATCATCTAACTAATAAAATAATGAAATGGGAAGTTTCAAGAAACAGGAACGTGAAGTATTAAAATAATCATGAAGCAACGACCAGTGAACTAGGCCACACGTCCTCTTAGATATCGATATTCTGTTATTCATTTCAGAGGCTGAACGATCCACACAAAACTGGACTTCAAAATGCCTGTGAAATAAAGCTATGCAGTCGACTGCCAAGTAAACACGTGGATACGACCCTTACTGAGCTTGGCAGCCGACGGTGTGGCTCCGTCCCACAAGCAGAATAAGACAGACCAAGAAACCATGAGGAACATATGGGAATTTTAAAGTTAAGGGTTTCTTTTTCTATTTACCTACTCGGTGACCACTCATATTTTACGAATGACTGCTGCCTAGGACTCGGAAGACGGGAAACTGGACTGCAAAATATTCAATATATCACCTAGCCATATGAAAAAAAAAAAAAAATGGTTAGTTAATTCGGCCTTGTGATTCCTAGCACGTTAATTAAGATGGTGACTCTTAGTGATAAAAATATTTGGAAATATTAATTTTTTCATGCCAGCTGGTGGTGCATTTGTTAGTACAATCAGCTCACAACTGGGAGAACCTGAGTTTGTTTTTCAGCATTGTATTAGGGACCTGGATGTAAACTGATACTGCGGGTCATATCCTGTGGGAAAGCTGAGACGGGGATAAAAGTTGTCTGCCTTAACCATCCTCGAGCTGTTAATAGACAGATCTAAAGCTCGTATTCTGGAAGCTCCCTAACACCTCCTCTTGTCACTTTAATTAGGGATATTGGTGGTTAATATATTTTTTTGCGGTATTAATCCGGGGTGTGGCGATGCTGGAAGTATTTCTGTAACAGAAAAGGACAGTTAGATGTAACAGATATTTTAAATCACCTAGGGAAAGATGTTAAGGAACTGCCTTAGCCGACGAGATGCGGGCCTAAGTCGTTTAAACATTTCATCACGGTACCGTCTTAAATTAGTTTCCCTGCTGGCAGTTAATAGTATTTTGGGAGAGACCACTAGTAGAGGTGAAGTTAATGAAGACTATATTTCACTCTCCCAGGGTCACGTTCTACTCGCGTAACGAATTTCCCTAATCTCTGTTCCTTAGCGATTTATTTTTGGACAAGGCTGGTTGATATCAGTCTGGATTAGCTTGTGCTGTGAATGATAGTATTTTAAATATTTTAATGAGCAGAGGTGAAGAGTAAAAAGAATCCCGATAAATGAAATAAATCGTCAAGGAAGAGCAGTTAAGGAGCTGCTAAACCGACGAAAGTACAAACACCAATCCGACAAGTTTATCCTGTTGCCAAAAGAACTATCTGGAAGTGCGAAAAAAAAAAAATGGTAGTTAATAAGTAAACATAGGAACTGGTTTTCCAGCTATAAGAATAAGATATCTTTCATAATATGATCTTCACATCTCTAAGCGAGTTTATTGAGGTTGGGAGAAAACAATCTGAACCTGATCTTGGGCGGTCACATTATCTTTCATGAACCCCTTGAATACGAGAAATTCTTCCTGAGTTTAATATTACTTTTGAGGGTAACAATAAACTTATGACACCATCGTAGTAACCAGGTTAATAATCTTGACGGTTTTGTGCAGCTTGTAATAGACTAGATATAACCTTCAGTAAACTCTTCAATAAATGTCCTTCGTACTTGCAGTAAAACTGTTTAGTGAAGGCCTGATAAATCTGAAAAAGACGTCATCGGATTGAGGTTAACCCTGTCCCTCATGTTACGTCTTCTTTACGTTATTACAAACACAGCCCGGTGCTTGTGCTATGGGGAGGGATGGGGGAATCCTCTCCTTTGTGCAGGCACCCAGACTCCTTTGTAAGTTTTAGAGTTTAGTGCTTTTAGTGTTTTTATTTTATTCCTTTTACTTTATCGTATCGTCTGTTTCACTGCTGTCCGGTGCCACACAAGGGAGTTCCGCAGTCATATATTCTATACAGGTTCTTCAATCATTCACTCAATCCTAACAGCACCAAACGATTACGGTCAGTATTGGGAGTGGTTTCCCAAACTACCTTGACTTGATATACCAGTATAAAACTATTACATTTTGGAATCCTTTCCAAGTTGAACCTAAATTATTTGGACAGAACACAAATACACTGAAAGGGCGTCATCGGACAGGAGATAAATACAGTATTTTATGGCAGGTCTGCCCGCATTTTCGATGCACAAAGTTTATCATGATGATGATGATGATAATCATCATCATCATTAACATCATCACCACCATCACTATCTATACCACATTTCCCTCATTATGAAGCGGAGGACAGGGCGACCTGGAGGCAATTTGTTTGTAGCCAAATATATATATATATATATATATATATATATATATGTATGTATATGGAAAGAGCATTTTGAGACAGTTGTTAATAGACCAATACCACCAGAAGGGGATATACCGTCTGCTCAGGAAGATTTAAATATAGAAACAGGAGAGTTGAGGCTTGCAGAAGTGGAGAAAGCAGTAAAACAGTTAAAGAATAATAAAGCACCAGGGGAGGATGGTTTATTTCCGAAAATATTTAAAGTGGAGGGGGATAGATTAATAATGATCTTGACCAAGCTATTCCATAAGATATGGGTGACAGGGTTACTACCATCAGTTTGGAAGAATGGTGTAATTGTTAAAGTTCCGAAGAAGGGAGACCTGAGTGAATGTGGTAATTGGAAGGGAATCTCTTTGTCACCGATAGCTTTGAAAGTTTTCAGTAGAGTGTTGTTAAATAGGTTGGAGCCGGTGGTTGAGGGTATTCTGAGGGATGAACAGGCTGGTTTTAGAAAGGGACGTGGTTGCAATGATCAGATCTTTATAGTTAGGCATTTGATTCAGCAAGTTAATGAAATGAGAGTACCGTTAAGTCTTTGTTTTGTTGATTTTGAAAAGGTTTTTGATAGTGTTTCGAGAGAGACTATGGGGAAGATCATGAGACATTATGGAATACCAGAGGAGTTTGTGAGGGTCATTATGAACATGCATGAGGACACATTTGGTAAAGTGATGGTTGATGGTTGTCTGAGTGATTCGTTTGAAGTCAAGTCCGGAGTAATTCAAGGTGGTGTTCTATCGCCTTTACTATCTATATTGGTCATTCATTACATTATGAAACGCGTTGGAACAGAAACCGGTGCAGGTATGCTTTGGGGAGAGAACAGGAAACTTTTGGATTTAGATTATGCAGATGATATAGTTTTGATTTGTGATGGGCCAGAAGAGATGCAGAGAGTGTTGGACTGTTTGGTGAGTGAAGGTCGCAAGGTGGGTTTGGTTATTAATTGTGGAACAACTGAAATAATCAATATGAATATGGAAAATGGGCAGGAATGTATAATTGGAGGTATGGTTGTAAAGCAAGTTGATAGGTTCAAATATTTAGGTACTTATTTAGGCAAGGATGGTTCTTTGAACTTTGAATTCGAGGAAAGGTTAAAGAAGGCTACTCAGGCAATGGGAATGCTTAAAAATATTTGGAATAATAAAAATTTTTCTGTGCATACAAAAATCAAACTTTATAAGGTAATGGTTAGGAGTATCTTAATTTATGGACACGAGTCTTGGTACAGCACAGTGACTATGGAAAATAAATTCCTGGTGTTTGAAAATAAAGCACTTAGAAGAATATTAGGAGTTAAGTGGTGGGAAATTATACCAAATAGTAGAATTAGAGAAATAACGGGAGTGCAGCCGATCGATGAATTTGTTAGATTCTCACGATGGAAGTGGCTAGGACATGTGTATAGGACACAGGGAATAGTACGAGGTACACCAGGGTGGGTGGCACTTGGTAGGAGAGGTAGAGGAACGCCAAAAGAGACGTGGGTGAGGACAATGAGTAAGGAAGCTGGAGATGAGTGTTGGGAAGATCTTGAGGAGTTAGCACAAGATTGGATGTGGTGGTGTGAGTTCATCGAGGCCCTATGCATCCCCGAGGGTGCCACAGGAAATGATATTGATATATATATATATATATATATATATATATATATATATATATATATATATATATATATAGATAGATATATATAGATAGATAGATACTGTTACATAGCCTGTGATTTCATCATCATTTGTGTAATTTTAACGCACAGTTGCTGCATGTTTGATCACGAGCGTGTTCTGCCTCAGTCCCCCCCTTCTGCCGTTATGGTGGGGTGGGTCGTTCTCTCTGTTGTACTTTGCGGGATTTTCAGCTCTCTGTCCCCATCGCTTCATTTGCGCGTCCTTCTTACAAGTTGTATCAAGCTCTGCTGGCCCCTATATAATGAGCTCAGTCTCTGCATCATTGCCACTTAGATCTGCTCCTCATTTTGTTCACATCTCTGTCCTCCCCTGTACAGATATTATTATTGTGAGTGCTCAAGAAATCTCCAAACATCTAGCAGCTGTGTGTAATTTGAGTAATACTGTTATTGCATTTTTCTCTTGTACTGTATAGAATAAGTTTAATTATTAGGCCTATAGAAGTTTTTGTAATTCATGTAGGGTTCTTTATGTCAGTCATTTTTTATAATAGTTTGTATCTGTAATTATTTATCTGGCATTCACTGAGTATTATCTGGTATCTCATTTTATCAGGGCTGACTTAGATAAATTTACTCTTGCTAATTTCGTGTTAATAGAGGCTATTGCAGTTAACCATATATTTAACCTGTTTATTTGCCATTACATTATCCTTATGAGTCCTGAATGTTTTGTTGTTAGTTTGTGCATTAAACTTTAACTTGTAATTTTACCTAACTCTTTTGTTTTGAACCTGGAACTTTACGGGACAGTAGTGATTTTTTAGTATTCTCACTTAAAGTGTACATTATCTTTCTCTGTTCCGTAACAATACATACATACATAGATATTTTAATTTATTTATATATATATATATATATATATATATATATATATATATATATATATATATATATATTATATAGATAGATAGATTATATATAGATAGATAGATATATATATATATATATATATATATATATATTTTAAGTTATATATATATATATATATATATATATATATATTCATATATATATATATTTTTATATATATATTTAAATATAAAATATATTTTTATTTTATATATATTTAAATATAAATATATATATATATATTTAAATATATATATATATATATATATATATATTTATATAGATAGAGAGATAGATAGATAGATATTTATATATGAAATATATATATATATATATATATATATATATTATAACAAGATGAGTGAAATACAGTGGTGATTTACAAGGTAAGACCGTACCTTCAGAATACCAAATTATACTGACGAGGAGCAGGTTATGTGGCCGAGGAGAAAACTGCCACCAACTTTAATGGTGGGGGGATCAGGAGAGGTAAGCAAAAAATAGAAGATAGAAAGATATACTATATATAGATATATTAATTTTCCTTATATATATATACCCTTCTCCATTTACATATTTTAAATTCCTTCCAACATCTCTTCTAAATTCTTCCATTTTATATATTTCTCTCTCACTTTCCCTACACCATATATATATATATATATATATCTCACTATATATATATATATATCCGTCACTATATAAATATATATCACTCCTTTCCATATATTCTCATATGTATATATATATTAGTGTCCTCCCCTCACAACATATATTATATATATATATATATTGACCCATCACACTGGTCTGCGTCATCGCTGTGTGTGGCAGACATATATATATATGAACTGTAATATATATATATATATATATATATATTGTATATATATGCTGCCACTGGACGACTTTGTTCATAACATATATATCGTGGTAGTCTCTCCTTATATATAGACTGGAGATATATATATATATATATAATATATGGTCAACCTACCAAAGTGGTATATACATAATATATATATAACCCTCATATATATATATATAAAACAGAGTCTCGCGTCCCTCGGTAATACAACTGCTAATATAACAAGCGACGATAGTTTCTTTATGGCGTCCGTTTCTACCACGCTCTGACCTTTTCCCCTGCCCATATCATCGCCACCACTGCCTCCATGGGGAACCACCAGCGGGGTTCGAACCTGTGTGCTTGAAGCCTCGCCTGATATCCATTGGTTCACTGCCGCCTGCTTCATACCTGCACAGATAACCTCAGTACATATATCAGCCATACACTTCGTTATTTGACTGCTGTGTCCTCTATCTATATATATATATATATATATATATATATATATATATATATATATATATATATTATTTCAGTCTGATATTGTCCTCTGGTTCTATCGTGTGTTTACTGTATCTATCCTCCCATATATTAACCATAGTACATTCACAGTCAAACACTTAAATAACATACTCCATATATATATATATCTACTATATATCTACCCTCAGTTTGATCTGTTCTGTGTCCTTAATCTGAATATATAGTATCCTCCCTGCTCCCCTTCTCCATATATTTCCTCGTGTGAATATACATCTCTGATCCTTCCTGTCTTGTATAGTATATATTCATTTCCCTGCACAGATATATGAATATATTCACAACAACCCATTTCATATATTTTATTCTTATCTCCCATAATATATCCTATTCCTTTGATATATATATATCCCTTCTGCTATCCCGTTAAGCTCAGTGATTTCCTCTGGTCTGAATTATATCCATACTTTATATATATCTCTGGTGTCGTATATATCCCATATATATATCCTCAGTATTTATATATATCAATATTTTACTGTTGTTTCCACCCAAGCTGACATATTATACTTTTTCATTGGTCTCAAGTGTATCCATGCTTCTCCTTTCCCATCTAGTCCAATTGAACCACCTCAGCACGATGACGTTTTTAGCCTAGTCCTCCTATCCTGGACAGTATTAATCAGGTCAGGGCAGACTTTTGGAAATGGAGGAGTTAAATACAGCTTCATCAGCCCTTTCCTTCTAAATTCTGCCTTAAGTTAAACAGAATCACTGGCAGAATCAAGAGTAGAATATATAAAATGTGAAGGGAGTCAAGGGAGTAAGTTCAGTATAGTTATTCATATATCCTCCTCGACTTGACTATCAATTATTAACCTTGCCTTTGGTCTAGAATTATATCCCTCGGCCTCTCTTTCATATATATATATCCGGTGTCAAGTGCTGAGATTGCAGCCGTGCTGAGATTACGTGGTGGTGTTTCGGCCACCATATTATTATATTGTGACAGTTCTACCATTTATTTATATATATTATGAGAAGAAGGAACCAAAGGCCATGAGCCCGCAATAACAGTTCCCTCCAAGAAAATAAACCAAATATACAATAGAGAGCCATATATATCAATATCCATTCATATATCGAGATGCCTGGACACACTTCGTTTGAAAGACTGGATACTCATAGGCAGCAGGAAATACAGTCAGAGGAAGATAGTTCCAGTTGACCTGTTATACGAAGGACTGGAGTAACGGTTAACTCTTGCATTAGAAATTGGACAGAAAAAGGGATGAATATATATAGACGGTGCTACGCGCTCGTCGTAGAGGTGGAGGAATGCATGCAGACAGTTCAGAGGAGCAGTGACCATTAAAGTAGCGATAGAAGAGAGATAAATATGCAACAGTGTACAGATATTATATATATATATATATATATATATATATATATATATATATATATATATATTGAGAAGAGCTGGAAGTGGGGAGCCTCCCCACACAGAGAATCTCTACACACATGGGCGGATAAAACCCCTGTATAGAGTCAACAATTGTGCCCTCGCGGTGTTTATTAGAACAGCAGCACGTGACAAGTTCCACCCAGTGAGTTTGGCCTGTTGCAGCACATATTAATGTAGTATATTAGATAGATATATATATATATATATATTAGGTAATCCGAATAAGAAGGGGCTGAAACAGCAAGTATATCAGCACGGCTGTAGTCTAGCACACACAGGTGATGTCCTGTGGGTATATATATATATATATATAATTTCCCACTTCATTATGCTATATTCCCTCTGACTTATCTATATCTCAAGTGTTGTTTTAAATATATTTCAGTTAGAGCATAATACCATATTCCATATATTCGGATATATATATTACTCTACTGTTTCCTCCTATCATAATTTCGCATCTTTATAGTACTCTGTTATATACCACTAGCTTCCTATATTATATATATTTGTCCTTATATAATTATAGTTGTAGTAATTCCTGCTCCTATATGGATATATATATATTGTCTATATATATATACATTTGCTCCTCCCATCCTGGTATATCATATATACATATATTTCAGTCAGACCATAAGCCTACCTATTCATCATATATTATATATGTTCTGTATCAAATCCTGTATACGAACTCATATACGTCTATATCTCCTTTCGTTCTGATATATATGTTTTCATATGCTCATATCATATCTTATATATATATGTAGTCCTACCATATATCCCACTTGTCTTTATATCATTACCGGTATATATATGGAAGACCTTGTGTTATTTTTACCTTATGAATATTCTCTTATATATATTTACAGCACCTCACTTTATATATATATATATATATATATATATATATATATATATATATATATATATATATATATATATATATATATATATATAATATAGATATGAGAGACCTAGATAGCAAGAAAGTCTTTTCCAAAATCTTGTATAGAACAGAATAGATAGAGTACATTATATATATATATATAAGAGAGGAACAAGAGAGAGATTTAGAAAGGGTCGATATATGTAATGATCAGATTATTGTAAGGCATCTAATGCAACAAGCTTATGAGAGAAAATGCTATAGTATTTGTTTTGTGGATTATATATATATATATATATATAGTTTTCACTATATGATCTATGTTGAAAATTATGAGATTCTGTGGTATACCAGAAAAGTTTGTATATATATATATATAGAAGCCTGCATGAAGGTACATATATATATAATGGGTGGTTCTTTGAGTGATCCATTTGAAGTTAGGTCAGGAATGATTCAAATATATATATATATCGCCATTTGCTGTTTGTTTTGGTATATGGATATATGTTATGAGAAAGGTTGTAAGGAGAACAGGTGCAGGATATATAACTGGAAAGAAAATAAGATAGCTATGGATTTGGACTATACTGATGATATATATATATATATTGGAAGTATTTACGAGATGCAGAGGGTGCTTGATTGTCTATATATATAGAAAAGGGATTGGCAATATAATTGTATAAGATAAATTATTAATACGAACATGGAGAACCAAATCGATATATATAATTAATAATAGGTGAAGATATATATATATATCTTTAAATATCTCGATCTCTATCTATCTATATGGATATTATATATATATATATATATGAGGAGAGGATTAGACAGGTTTGGCGAGCTGTTGGAATATATGAAATCTGTTTGGAATAATATCTTTCGATACATACTAATAGTGAAAATTTACATGTCCATGGTTAGGCCAATTTTAATATATATATGAGTCATGGTACAGTACAATTGCAACAGATCAGAAAGTATTAGGATTTGAGAATATATACATACTGAGAAGGATTCTTGGGGTAAAGTGGCAGGACGGAGTTACATAATGAGAGTGGGGAGGATATATACGATATATATAGTATATATGATATATATATACTGTCTGCTGGAAGTGTGGGGCACATACATGTAAAGAAGGCAGTTTATATATATATGTGCCAGAGTGGACTGCTAGAGGGAGAAGAGGTAGAGGTAGACCGAGGGAAACCTGGTTGAGGACAATGAAAAGAGAAGCAGGATAGAGTGATATTTCACCTGAAGGAGATGGCAAGATATATATATATATATATATATATATATATATATATATATATGATTGATTGATTGATATATATATATATATATATATATATATATATAATACACACATAACTCTTTACCGACCCCATATATATACCACCATCAGGCCAGTATATATATAAAGTGATATATTGTCTGCCCAGAGATGGAACTATATAACATGTAGCATTCGTCTGCTGTATATATATATAATATATATATATTACTGTATAACTGGAGTAGATCGAATGCCCCTACGACCATCAAGCGAGTTGAACATATATATATATATACATAATGATAGGTATTCTATAATATATATATATATATATATATATAGTATCCAATATAATTGATGCTGTAGAAGACAAATGATGTTACTATAGATATATATTTATTTTATTATACACAAGTATATAATAAGTATAATATATAGAGTATAATGTATTGCATATAAGCTTTTTTTGATATATTTTTTTTTTTTTTTTTTATGAGGAAGAAGGAACCAAAGGCCATGAGCCCGCAGTAACAGTTCCCTCCAAGAGAAAAACAAAATACAATAGAGAGCCAAATTCAAGATCCGATCATTTTGAGATGCCTGGACACACTGCGTTTGAAAGACTGGAGATCATAGGCAGCAGGAAATACAGACAGAGGGAGACAGTTCCAGAGCTGACCTGTTGCATAAATGAAAGACTGGGAGTAACGGTTAACTCTTGCATTAGAGAGTTGGACAGAAAAGGGATGAGAGTTTGCTGCCAGACGGGTGCTACGCGCCCGTCGTAGAGGTGGAGGAATGCAAGCAGACAGTTCAGAGGAGCAGTGACCATTAAAGTAGCGATAGAAAAGAGATAAAGATGCAACAGTGCGGCGAAGAGACAGAGGTTGAAGGGAGTCAGTAAGAGGAGGAGAGTTAATGAGACGAAAAGCCTTTGACTCCACCCTATTGAGAAGAGCTGTATGTGGGGAGCCTCCCCACACATGAGAGTTGTACTCACACAGGGGCGGATAAAACCCTCTATAGAGTCAACAATTGTGCAGGGGTAAAGAAAGAGCGAGTCGGCTTAGCACACCCAATCTCTTGGAAGCAGATTTTACAAGAGATGTAATATGATCTTTCCAAGATAAGTCCCGAGTAAATGAAACCCCAAGCATGTTCAAGGATGATGCAGGATTAAGCTGAATATTATTAAACATTAGTGGGTATACCTGTGGAAGATTTTGTCGGGTTGATAGGTGTAAGAACTGAGTCTTAGATGCATTAAAGACAACCATATTATTTTTACCCCAGTCAGAGATATGAGCCAAGTCAGACATTAGGTGTGCCATAGCCTCATCCTTGTTTCTTGAAGTAACTGTTGAGATGGGCGTTGCGGGAACCGAATGGAAAGGTGAAGGGTGGAGTCATCAGCGTATGAGTGGATAGGGTTAGATGTACAGCTTAGAAGATCATTGATGAATAAAAGGAAGAGAGTTGGTGATAGGACAGAGCCCTGAGGAACACCACTGTTGATAGATCTAGGAGAAGAACGATGGCGTCTACGACAGGCGGCTATAGAACGACCAGAAAGGAAGCTAGCGATGAAGGCACAGATAGAAGGATAGAAACCGTAGGAGGGCAGTTTGGAAATTAAAGATTTATGCCAGACTCGATCGAAAGCCTTTGAGATGTCAAGTGCAATGGCAAAGCTTTCGCCAAAGTCCCGAAAGGAGGATGACCAGGAGTCTGAAAGGTAGAGAAGATCGCCAGTGGAGCGTCCCTGACGGAACCCATACTGACGATCGGAAAGAAGGTTGTGATAGGAAAGATGCCTTAAAATTTTTCTATTAAGAATTGACTCGAAAACTTTTGAAATACAGGACGTTAAAGCAATTGGACGATAGTTGGAGGGTTGGGAGTGGTCACCCTTCTTTGGGACTGGCTGAATGAGAGCAAACTTCCAGCAAGAAGGAAAGGTACAAGTTGACAGACAAAGGCGAAAGAGTTTGCCTAGGCAGGATGTAAGCACAGAAGCACAGTTCTTGAGAACAACAGGAGGGACCCCATCAGGCCCATATGCCTTGTTAGTACTGAGGCCAGTGATGGCAGAAAATACATCAACTGAAGAAATTTTAATGTCAGCCATGAGGAAGTCAGAGGGGGAAGTGATGTTGGAACAGCACCGGAATCGTCCTAAGGTGGAATTGGAGGAGAAAGTCTGTGCGAAGAGATCTGCTTTATCAGTAGAAGAAATAGCTACAGAACCATCAGAGTAGAAAAGAGGAGGGAAGGATGATGAGGTAAAGTTGTTAGAAAGATTTTTGGCAAGGTGCCAGAAGGAGCGGGAAGAATTCGAGTCGGAGAGTTGAGAGCATTTAGTATGGATGAAATTATTTTTAGTAGAGCGAAGAACAGACTTAGCACGATTCCGGGCAGAAACGTAAAGATGATGTGATTCAGGGGTGGGTTGGCTCCGGTACCTTTTGTAGGCCCTCTCCTTGTTGCGGACAGCATTAGAACAAGCGTGATTAAACCAAGGCTTTCTTGCATTAGTCAAAGGATATGAGAAAGGAATGTATGCTTCCATGCCCGAGAGAATAACCTCCGTAATGCGCAAGGCACACTCAGATGGCTCACGGCCATGGAAGCAATAATCATTCCAGGGAAAATCAAAGAAGTACTGCCTGAGGGCCTCCCAGTCCGCGGCTCCAAAATGCCACAGACGACGTTTCCCTGGAGGGTCCACAGGCCGTACCGGAGTGATAGGACAGGTTAAGGTAATAAGGTTGTGATCGGAGGAGCCCAACGGAGAGAAAAGATTAACAGAGTAAGCAGAAGGATTAGTTGTGAGGAAGAGGTCAAGTATGTTGGAGCTCTCTCCAAGGCGGTCAGGGATACGGGTAGGGTGCTGTACAAGCTGCTCTAGGTCATTAAGGATAGAAAAGATGTAGGCTTGTTCACCAGGTGGATCCGTGAAAGGAGAGGAGAGCCAAAGGTGGTGGTGAACATTGAAATCTCCAAGAATGGAGATTTCAGAGAAAGGAGAAATGGATAGAATGTGTTCCATCGTAGAAGTAAGATAGTCGAAGAATTTTTGATAGTCAGTAGAATTAGGGGATAAGTAAACAGCACAGATATATTTAGTCAGAGAATGACAGGAAAGCCGAAGCCAGAGTGTGGAGAATTCAGAAGAATCAAGTTCAGGAACACGAGAGCAAGATAAGTCGTTGCGTATATATACACAACAGCCACCTTTGGCTTTGAAATGAGTATAGAGAAAGTAGGAGGATACAGAAAAGGGTTTGCTGTCAGTTGCCTCAGACAGCTGAGTCTCCGTTAGAAAAAGAAGGTGAGGTTTAGAGGAGGAGAGGTGGTGCTCAACAGAGCGAAAGTTAGAGGAAAGGCCGCGAATGTTGCAGAAATGAAGAAGAAGAGAGTCAGACCGTGGTTCCAGGCACCTTGAGTCGTCACCGGGAGACGGGGCATATGGTGGGGGCATT
Organism: Coenobita brevimanus; assembly: GCF_032717465.1. NCBI lineage: Eukaryota > Metazoa > Arthropoda > Malacostraca > Decapoda > Coenobitidae > Coenobita > Coenobita brevimanus. The sequence continues at coordinate 11,035,050 of NC_136985.1, forward strand.
TATGGTGCCCCCCCTGGGGACTCCGAGGCTTGATAAGACGACGCCATTTTGGTAAATTTTGAATAGGAAGTGTAGTGTGTACTGCGCATGTAGTTTGGTGAAGATAATTAGAGAAATTTGTACTGGAGAGCATGCTGGCCTACTCTCTGTGTAACTGAGACACTGAAAAAGTTCAGCAAAGGGGGATGGTCAGGAACTAGTCCTGAGGGCTGATGAAACGGGAGCTCCAGCACTCCCTGTCATCAGCTTTCCATCCACCTCGGGAGTACTGCCCTGCTTGACTGGTGCTACAGTCTACTCCTATATATA
>NC_136985.1:11035458-11110458 GCF_032717465.1 Coenobita brevimanus
CATCAAGGCCGTTCTCAGAATAATGGCCAAGGTCCAAACAAACCACAGAAGAAGGACCAGGGGCAAAATACCCAGAAACCTGAGGGGAAGCGGTACGACAAGTACCCTAACCAGCAGCAGTATCAGCCACGCAGTCGACAGTCAGGACAATCCTTTTCAGCACCAGTCCCAGTGTATTGGAAGCAGGAGGCGTACACAGCCTTCATTCCTCAACAGCAGTATGGTGGTGTCATTCCTAGCAGTACGGGTACTTCTCCACTGTTCACTAGTCCCCAAGTGACGGTGAACTCTCCATCTCAGGTGGTCAATGTTCCATCTCCCCAGACAGTAAGTACAACCCCTCAGGTATCAAATTCTCAAGGCACCATGTTTGCCGCATCATTCATTCAGCAGCCTCATCAGTGGCTGGCTGCTTCCTCCACAGGCCCTCCCACAGGCAACAGTGCCTTCCTTGTTCAGCCAGGGTTTGTGGGAGACATCCCTGTGAAGGTCCTGAGAGACAATGGTTCCTCAGGTTGCTCTGTCAGGCAGAGTCTAGTTCAGCCTGAGGAGTACAGAGGTCGACAGAACCAAGCTCAGCTTATTGATAGATCAGTGAGATTGTTCCCTGAGGCACGTATCCAGGTGGGATCTCCATTTTACACTGGTACGACACTTGCAGTTGTCATGCCAGAACCTTTGTTTGACCTTGTTATAGGCAACATACAAGGTGCCAAGTATAGTTGCACCGTAGATGATAATACTCTGACTTCGGCTGCAGTAACATGAGCCATGGCTGAGGCTCCAAATTGTGTCACCCCTGTGATCATTGCATTGCCACAAGATCTGATTTGTAGCCAAGATGTTGTCCAAGAACAAGATTCTGACCCGACACTTGCTGCCGTGTGGAAGAAGGAAAAGGGTAGAGTGATTAAGTATTCATGGGGAGGTCAAGCCAAGTTCCTTCGTGAACGAGGACAGCTGTACCATGAGTCACGAACACCCCAAGGCGAGGTTCGACTGCAGTTTGTCGTTCCCGCTAAGTATCACCAAGCAGTTTTAGATTGGGGTCATTGTTCAGCCTTAGGAGGTCACATGGGCAAAAGGAAAACCCAGGGCCATATCCGTGCTGACTTTTTCTGGCCAGGAATGGGACAAGAAATAGATATCTTTGTGCATTCCTGCACTGTGTGTCAATGTACCACCATCCAGGGACATGTCCTTCCTGTCCCGTGTGAATCCATGCCAATGATCTCTGAGTCATTTGAGAGAGTGGGCAGTGGTAATGTGGGTGCAGACCTGACGTCTCGTCCGTTGGTCCCACAGGACACATTACTTCCAGGACCTGTATATACATGTATACCATAGGTTATGGGAAAGTTCGAGACCCCCGTAAAGACAGTCTGAGGCTGTGTTTGAATTCTTGTGGTGTCTCAAGCTGTGGGCCTCTCTGAGGATTCCCAGAGAATGCACATTATCCATATGAGTGTCCACCCGTCACGTCCCGAGCACTTTCGCACCTCCGACACCCCCCAGTCCCGACCATTTTTGGAAAAAATTTTTTTTGGCTAAGAACTCTGCTTTTGGTGAGAAACATCGAAAATTCATAGAGAAATCGCTCACCTGAGGTTTAAAATACTCAATCCAGGTAGGAGTACCTCCTTACCTTACAGGGTTTTCTATCAGGCTGGCTGCAAAGAAAACGATTTCTATGGGAGGATAACTATTCCACACCACTCATAAACGGTATTTATTAATTTATTTGGTATGAATTTATATGTAGTACAAGAGTATATTGGTTTTCAAACAGTAATATAGGCATTATAAGCATTGTTTCACTCACTAACTCATCACCATTCCTGACCTTTTGTCACATTACCTGATCATCATTTCTGACTGTTTCTTCCTCTAATGCTGTGTAAACTTTGTCCCCCACATTGTCATTGATTAGGGAATCACTCTGGCCTTCAATGTCTTTATTGGCCAGGTCACTGTTAACAGGTGAATTGCTGAGACACTAGGTGGGGGAGGTTATGCGGGGTAATACATTGTCCCTGCTTGGCATCTTGTAGAGGAATAGAGGAAGGTGTCCCATGTATACGTACGAAAAATCACGCGCAAAAATTGAAAATTGTGCAAATTAGGGACCTTGCTATTGCACAACGTACCAGTACGTCGTCGGGACTGGAAAATGCAAAATGTTGCAACGTGCCCATACGTCAACGGAACGTCTCGGGTTAAAATGTGATCTGCCCGAGATTGCATAGGGATTCTCAGCTTACCAATGTTAATCATAAGTGTAGAGTACGGTCTTTTGAGATTTTGTCCTGGGACTACGTTTCCTGGTTAATAACGTATCCAATACGAAAATAATGGCGACCTCGAATGTACAAAGCTTAGCTGTCACTTAAAATTTTCGGCTAGGGCGTACTTTTTGTAGACTATATAAACTGACTACCAGGAAGAGTAATTGTAATTTAATAAAGATTGTTTGTCACACTGACACTTTTAATGCTCCACCTTGATTGCTTTCGCAGGTGCAGGTGGCAGGTGTAGAAATTTTGTCATGGAAATCAGCTGATCATCTCTGAAGCATGCTGCCGCCTCTTCTCTTCTGCCGTGTCACCTCTATTTACTATTGATTTGTATTGTATAATTTTACACGTAGGTACACTTACACCACAAATGTCACACCTACACCGTGTATTACGTACATCACACTACATAACAATTAGTTGTTAATGTAAATGTAGCGAACTTTTCGCTCAGTTTGACCTGAGTACAGGATTTTTCAATGTTGTTATGGAGTTTTTTCCTCAAGCTTGCTTCTCTTAACGTAAATACAAGGTTTTTACACTTATGGGCAACTGTGATTTTCTCCTGTAGCAGGATGGTACTCACACCACAGCGTGAATCTTGTGTGACTGAGTTCGGATTTATTTGTATGTATATCAAATAAACTTTCTGAAAAAAAATTTGATTTTGATGGAGTGTAATGTCGCGAATTCGCGCGAGCTTATTTATAAATTCATGACATTGTATTTTAGTGAGAAACCACGAATTCTAGTGGAATTCCCACTGGGCATCACTCAGTTCAACCATCCTCGTATTCACTCCTATCGGGATGGTTTTCAGAACATTTCTCACTGTTTTTCAGGTGATCATTCTTATCCTCGACATTAGTGCTTTCACTGAGTGATTTGTTGTAGGCCTGTATCGTTCACTTTCTTTCCGTTGACCGTTGAAGTTGGGCTGTGCCCTGCTTCCGGCAAATGTGGCCGGCCCCTACCTCTTTTCCCCATTTGAATTTAGTCAGTCAGCTTTCAGTCGCCTCAATAGTAGGACCGTTTGTGCCCAGCATAGAGCAGCGCCCCCAATGTACAGCGAGTTCCTGAATCTCCACCTAGACGGTGAATTGGTGAAGTGGGCTTATTGAATAGCAGCATTTTGTGGTTCATCACAGGCACCCGGACTACTCGTTCAGCTCTGCTCCACTGACCAGTATTTCTGTTTGTTTTTTCTAGGCTTAAGTGTGTTTAGCTTTTGAATGAGTGAGTGAGTGTATTCTCCTTGTTATTTTGAATGCATTTTTGAGATTCATATAATGTAAATTTATTTTATTGTAATGAATAAATTTACAGTTCTTTTCTTTGAGCTTAATGTAAATATAATCATGTTTTATTTCTCTACATTAACCTTATTTTAGTTGCCGCTCCTAGTTTGCACAAACTCTTTACATTATCCTTAACTGGTACTTAGGCCAGTTCTTTTGTATCAAACTTAAATCCGTTGTGCCAGCCAGGAGTTTGCATCAGGAAGAACGTGTTTATTATTATTAGCATTAGTTATTGACTGTCAGGGGTGGAGTCACTTTCTCGAGAGGATAACAGTACTACAAACAGCACTCTGAGTAATTAGTCTCTGTTGTGTACTGTTGAGAAAGTTTATAAATTCTCGTCTTTATAGAATCGGTGAAGTAAGCAGCCATAAAGTAAAATTTACTGCTTGATTTTCACAAGTCAATTCCTTGTCTTTATTTTTAAGTAACATCAAGCATTATTAATTCTTAAATTCACATCCCCCCATGACATCTAGCGACCTCATTCCAGGATATTAACTTCCAACTCTAAAGTTATTAACGAGATAATACTCACTCACTCACACCTAGATATTTGTGATTAAAGTCTATAGGCACTATTTTACTAGTGGTTATTGATGCATTTCTATTAATTTTATGTAATAGTTTTCCCAGTCAGTTGCTTCTTTTTAAATTTTCTTTCTTTACCAGTTTAACAAGATAAAACTGGTCACCACCAACCTGTCCCTATATTCTTTACTTTTGATTATTGGCATTTCTCTGCAAAATAGTTGTCAGTACTCTGTCTTTAGCCCACTCAGCCTTAACTGAGTTAGCATCATGACTACTAATATACATCTACAGGAAGCCAAAAATATGGGGCTTAGCGACCCCGAACAAATAAAGGAGTATGTCCTCTCTAGGTTTAGTTACGAGCAGCAACGTGAGAATGATGCTCGTGAACAGCGTAGAATTCAACGTGAATACGAGTGAGAACAACGTGAATACAAGCGAGAACAATGCGAACATGAGTGAGAACAATGCGAGGAATGAAAGAGAACGTGAAAACGAGCGAGAACATGCGAAAGAGAACGCGAATATGAGCGAGAACAACGAGAGAGAGAAAAAGAACACGAACGTACCGAGCGTGAGGCACGTGAGAAACATGAACTTGAGATGCTGAAGATTAAGTGAGACTCCATGTCTTCAGTTACATCTGGTGCAGCTAATCCAAGCTCCACGAGCGCTCTCCCTGCACATGTTCTGGCGACCCCACACATCAAGCTTCTTCCATACAAGGAAGGTGAGTGAATCGAGCCATTCATAGCTTGTTTCGAAGACATGGCTCAGCTGTACCAGCTGGATGAGGCAGCTAAGTGGCTTCAGTTTCTTAGCTTGTTTGAGGGCCCTGCTCTCGATATTCTCCACAGAATTTGCGAAGACAATCTCACGTATGAGATGATGAAGGCCGCACTTATCAAAGCGTACGGTCTCAGAGTTGACGATGCCAGGAGTTAGTTTATGAGAGCACATCTACAAAAAAAGGAGACTGCTGTTCAGTTTCTTGATCGGCTTACTGCTTACTTACACAAGTGGATGGAGAAAGATGAAACTCCTCCCACGCGAGAGGGGATGATCGACCTTATGCTGCGCAAGCAGCTAGAAAAGTCGTAGCCTGCTGAGCTTATGGCTCAGCTTAAGATCTGCCAGGTAAGGGATGCCAGCCAAATGGTGGAGAAGGCTGATGCATTCTTCACTGCGTACGGATATCAAACTTGTAAGCAACACGCCTGGAACAGGAAAGCTGACAAATCTTTGAAACCGTTTTAGACTGAACCCCAGCATCAAGGCCATTCTGAGAATAATGGCCAAGGTCGAAACAAACCGCAGAAGAAGGACCAGGGGCAAAATACCCAGAAACCTGAGGGGAAGCGATACAAGTACTCTAACCAGCAGCAGTATCAGCCACGCAGTCGACAGTCAGGACAATCCTTTTCAGCACCAGTCCCAGTGTATTGGAAGCAGGAGGCGAACACAGCCTTCATTCCTCAACAGCAGTATGGTGGTGTCATTCCTAGCAGTACGGGTACTTCTCCACAGTTCACTAGTCCCCAAGCGACAGTGAACTCTCCATCTCAGGTGGTCAATGTTCCATCTCCCCAGACAGTAAGTACAACCCCTCAGGTATCAAATTCTCAAGGCACCATGTTTGCCGCATCATTCATTCAGCAGCCTCATCAGTGGCTGGCTGCTCCCTCCACAGGCCCTCCCACAGGCAATAGTGCCTTCCTTGTTCAGCCAGGGTTTCTGGGAGACATCCCTGTGAAGGTCCTGAGAGACAATGTTTCCTCAGGTTGCTCTGTCAGGCAGAGTCTAGTTCAGCCTGAGGAGCACACAGGTGGACAGATCCAAGCTCAGCTTATTGATAGAGAAGTGAGATTGTTCCCTGAGGCACGTATCCAGGTGGGATCTCCATTTTACACTGGTATGACACTTGCAGTTGTCATGCCAGAACCTTTGTTTGACCTTGTTATAGGCAACATACAAGGTGCCAAGTATAGTTGCACCGTTGATGACAATACTCTGACTTCGGCTGCAGTAACATGAGCCATGGCTGAGGCTCCAAATTGTGTCACCCCTGTGATCATTGCATTGCCACAAGATCTGATTTGTAGCCAAGATGTTGTCCAAGAACAACATTCTGACCCGACACTTGCTGCCGTGTGGAAGAAGCAAAGGGGTAGAGTGATTAAGTATTCATGGGGAGGTCAAGCCAAGTTCCTTCGTGAACGAGGACAGCTGTACCATGAGTCACGAACACCCCAAGGCGAGGTTCGACTGCAGTTTGTCGTTCCCGCTAAGTATCACCAAACAGTTTTAGATTGGGGTCATTGTTCAGCCTTAGGAGGTCACATGGGCAAAAGGAAAACCCAGGGCCATATCCGTGCTGACTTTTTCTGGCCAGGAATGCGACAAGAAATAGATATTTTTGTGCATTCCTGCACTGTGTGTCAATGTACCACCATCCAGGGACATGTACTTCCTGTCCCGTGTGAATCCATGCCAATGATCTCTGAGTCATTTGAGAGAGTGGGCAGTGGTAATGTGGGTGCAGACCTGACGTCTTGTCCGTTGGTCCCACAGGACACATTACTTCCAGAACCTGTATATACATGTATACCGTAGGTTATGGGAAAGTTCGAGACCCCCGTAAAGACAATCTGAGGCTGTGTTTGAATTCTTGTGGTGTCTCAAGCTGTGGGCCTCTCTGAGGATTCCCAGAGAATGCACATTATCCATATGAGTGTCCACCCGTCACGTCCCGAGCACTTTCGCACCTCCGACACCCCCCAGTCCCGACCATTTTTGGAAAAAATTTTTTTTTGGCTAAGAACTCTGCTTTTGGTGAGAAACATCGAAAATTCATAGAGAAATCGCTCACCTGAGGTTTAAAATACTCAATCCAGGTAGGAGTACCTCCTTACCTTACAGGGTTTCCTATCAGGCTGGCTGCAAAGAAAACGATTTCTATGGGAGGATAACTATTACACACCACTCATAAACGGTATTTATTAATTTATTTGGTATGAATTTATATGTAGTACAAGAGTATATTGGTTTTCAAACAGTAATATAGGCATTATAAGCATTGTTTCACTCACTAACTCATCACCATTCCTGACCTTTTGTCACATTACCTGATCATCATTTCTGATTGTTTCTTCCTCTAATGCTGTGTAAACTCTGTCCTCCACATTGTCATTGATTAGGGAATCACTCTGGCCTTGAATGTCTTTATTGGCCAGGTCACTGGTAACAGGTGAATTGCTGAGACACTAGGGGGGGGAGGTTATGCGGGGTAAGACATTGTCCCTGCTTGGCATCTTGTAGAGGAATAGAGGAAGGTGTCCCATGTATACGTACGAAAAATCACGCGCGAAAATTGAAAATTGTGCAAATTAGGGATCTTGCTATTGCACAACGTACCAGTACGTCGTCGGGACTGGCAAATGCAAAATGTTGCAACGTGCCCATACGTCAACGGGACGTCTTGGGTTAAAATTTGATCTGCCCGAGATTGCGTAGGGATTCTCAGCTTACCAATGTTAATCATAAGTGTAGAGTATGGTCTTTTGAGATTTTGTCCTGGGACTACGTTTCCTGGTTAATAACGTATCCAATACGAAAATAATGGCAACCTCGAATGTACAAAGCTTAGCTGTCACTTAAAATTCTCGGCTAGGGCGTACTTTTTGTAGACTATATAAACTGACTACCAGGAAGAGTAATTGTAATTTAATAAAGATTGTTTGTCACACTGACACTTTTAATGCTCCACCTTGATTGCTTTCGCAGGTGCAGGTGGCAGGTGTAGCAATTTTGTCATGGAAATCAGCTGATCATCTCTGAAGCATGCTGCCGCCTCTTCTCTTCTGCCGTGTCACCTCTATTTACTATTGATTTGTATTGTATAATTTTACACATAGGTACAGTTACACCACAAATGTCACACCTACACCGTGTATTACGTACATCACACTACATAACAATTAGTTGTTAATGTAAATGTAGCGAATTTTTCGCTCAGTTTGACCTGAGTACAGGATTTTTCAATGTTGTCATGGAGTTTTTTCCTCAAGCTTGCTTCTCTTAATGTAAATACAAGGTTTTTACACTTATGGGCAACTGTGATTTTCTCCTGTAGCAGGATGGTACTCACACCACAGCGTGAATCTTGTGTGACTGAGTTAGGATTTATTTGCATGTATATCAAATAAACTTTCTGAAGAAAAATTTGATTTTGATGGAGTGTAATGTCGCGAATTCGCGCGAGCTTATTTATAAATTCGTGACATTGTATTTTAGTGAGAAACCACGAATTCTAGTGGAATTCCCACTGGGCATCACTCAGTTCAACCATCCTCGTATTCACTCCTATCGGGATGGTTTTCAGAACATTTCTCACTGTTTTTCAGGTGATCATTCTTATCCTCGACATTAGTGCTTTCACTGAGTGATTTGTTGTAGGCCTGTATCGTTCACTTTCTTTCCGTTGACCGTTGAAGTTGGGCCTTGCCCTGCTTCCGGCAAATGTGGCCGGCCCCTACCTCTTTTCCCCATTTGAATTTAGTCAGTCAGCTTTCAGTCGCCTCAATAGTAGGACCGTTTGTGCCCAGCATAGAGCAGCGCCCCTAATGTACAGCGAGTTCCTGAATCTCCACCTAGACGGTGAATTGGTGAAGTGGGCTTAGTGAATAGCAGCATTTTGTTGTTCATCACAGGCACCCGGACTACTCGTTCAGCTCTGCTCCACTGACCAGTATTTCTGTTTGTTTTTTCTAGGCTTAAGTGTGTTTAGCTTTTGAATGAGCGAGTGAGTGTATTCTCCTTGTTATTTTGAATGCATTTTTGAGATTCATATAATGTAAATTTATTTTAATGTAATCAATAAATTTACAGTTCTTTTCTTTGAGCTTAATGTAAATATAATCATGTTTTATTTCTCTACATTAAGCATATTTTAGTTGCCGCTCCTAGTTTGCACAAACTCTTTACATTATCCTTAACTGGTTTTAATTCCAGTTCTTTTGTATCAAACTTAAATCCATTGTGCCAGCCAGGAGTTTGCATCAGCAAGAACGTGTTTATTATTATTTGCATTAGTTATTGACTGTCAGGGGTGGAGTCACTTTCTCGAGAGGCTAACAGTACTACAAACAGCACTCTGAGTAATTATTCTCTGTTGTGTACTGTTGAGAAAGTTTATAAATTCTCGTCTTTATAGAATCGGTGAAGTAAGCCGCCATAAAGTAAAATTTACTGCTTGATTTTCACAAGTCAGTTCCTTGTCTTTATTTTTAAGTAACATCAAGCATTATTAATTCTTAAATTAACATCCCCCCGTGACATCTGGCGACCTCATTCCAGGATATTAACTTCCAGCTCTAAAGTTATTAACGAGATAATACTCACTCACTCACACCTAGATATTTGTGATTAAAGTCTATCGGCACTATTTTACTAGTGGTTATTGATGCATTTCTATTAATTTTATGTAATAGTTTTCCCAGTCAGTTGCTTCTTTTTAAATTTTCTTTCTTTACCAGTTTAACAAGATAAAACTGATCACCACCAACCTGTCCCTATATTCTTTACTTTTGATTTTTGGCATTTCTCTGCAAAATAGTTGTCAGTACTCTGTCTTTAGCCCACTCAGCCTTAACTGAGTTAGCATCATGACTACTAATATACATCTACAGGAAGCCAAAAATATGGGGCTTCGCGACCCCGAACAAATAAAGGAGTATGTCCTCTCTAGGTTTAGTTACGAGCAGCAACGTGAGAATGATGCTCGTGAACAGCGTAGAATTCAACGTGAATACGAGTGAGAACAACGTGATTACGAGCGAGAACAACGCGAACATGAGTGAGAACAATGCGAGGAATGAAAGAGAACGTGAAAACGAGCGAGAACATGCGAAAGAGAACGCGAATATGAGCGAGAACAACGAGAAAGAGAACAAGAACACGAACGTACCGAGCGTGAGGCACGTGAGAAACATGAACTTGAGATGCTGAAGCTTAAGTGAGACTCCGTGGCTTCAGTTACATCTGGTGCAGCTAATCCAAGCTCCACGAGCGCTCTCCCTGCACATGTTCTGGCGACCCCACACATCAAGCTTCCTCCATACAAGGAAGGTGAGTGAATCGAGCCATTCATAGCTTGTTTCGAAGACATGGCTCAGCTGTACCAGCTGGATGAGGCAGCTAAGTGGCTTCATTTTCTTAGCTTGTTTGAGGGCCCTGCTCTCGATATTCTCCACAGAATTCGCGAAGACAATCTCACGTATGAGATGATGAAGGCCGCACTTATCAAAGCGTACGGTCTCAGAGTTGACGACGCCAAGAGTTAGTTTATGAGAGCACATCTACAAAAAAAGGAGACTGCTGTTCAGTTTCTTGATCGGCTTACTGCTTACTTAGACAAGTGGATGGAGAAAGATGAAACTCCTCCCACGCGAGAGGGGATGATCGACCTTATGCTGCGCAAGCAGCTAGAAAAGTCTTAGCCTGCTGAGCTTATGGCTCAGCTTAAGATCTGCCAGGTAAGGGATGCCAGCCAAATGGTGGAGAAGGCTGATGCATTCTTCACTGTGTACGGGTATCAAACTTGTAAGCAACACGCCTGGAACAGGAAAGCTGACAAATCTTTGAAACCGTTTTAGACTGAACCCCAGCATCAAGGCCGTTCTCAGAATAATGGCCAAGGTCCAAACAAACCGCAGATGAAGGACCAGGGGCAAAATACCCAGAAACCTGAGGGGAAGCGGTACGACAAGTACCCTAACCAGCAGCAGTATCAGCCACGCAGTCGACAGTCAGGAAAATCCTTTTCAGCACCAGTCCCAGTGTATTGGAAGCAGGAGGCGAACACAGCCTTCATTCCTCAACAGCAGTATGGTGGTGTCATTCCTAGCAGTACGGGTACTTCTCCACAGTTCACTAGTCCCCAAGTGACGGTGAACTCTCCATCTCAGGTGGTCAATGTTCCATCTCCCCAGACAGTAAGTACAACCCCTCAGGTATCAAATTCTCAAGGCACCATGTTTGCCGCATCATTCATTTAGCAGCCTCATCAGTGGCTGGCTGCTTCCTCCACAGGCCCTCCCACAGGCAACAGTGCCTTCCTTGTTCAGCCAGGGTTTGTGGGAGACATCCCTGTGAAGGTCCTGAGAGACAATGGTTCCTCAGGTTGCTCTGTCAGGCAGAGTCTAGTTCAGCCTGAGGAGTACACAGGTCGACAGATCCAAGCTCAGCTTATTGATAGATCAGTGAGATTGTTCCCTGAGGCACGTATCCAGGTGGGCTCTCCATTTTACACTGGTACGACACTTGCAGTTGTCATGCCAGAACCTTTGTTTGACCTTGTTATAGGCAACATACAAGGTGCCAAGTATAGTTGCACCGTAGATGACAATACTCTGACTTCGGCTGCAGTAACATGAGCCATGGCTGAGGCTCCAAACTGTGTCACCCCTGTGATCATTGCATTGCCACAAGATCTGATTTGTAGCCAAGATGTTGTCCAAGAACAAGATTCTGACCCGACACTTGCTGCCGTGTGGAAGAAGCAAAAGGGTAGAGTGATTAAGTATTCATGGGGAGGTCAAGCCAAGTTCCTTCGTGAACGAGGACAGCTGTACCATGAGTCACGAACACCCAAGGCGAGGTTCGACTGCAGTTTGTCGTTCCCGCTAAGTATCGCCAAGCAGTTTTAGATTGGGGTCATTGTTCAGCCTTAGGAGGTCACATGGGCAAAAGGAAAACCCAGGGCCATATCCGTGCTGACTTTTTCTGGCCAGGAATGGGACAAGAAATAGATATCTTTGTGCATTCCTGCAATGTGTGTCAATGAACCACCATCCAGGGACATGTACTTCCTGTCCCGTGTGAATCCATGCCAATGATCTCTGAGTCATTTGAGAGAGTGGGCAGTGGTAATGTGGGTGCAGACCTGACGTCTCGTCCGTTGGTCCCACAGGACACATTACTTCCAGTACCTGTATATACATGTATACCGTAGGTTATGGGAAAGTTCGAGACCCCCGTAAAGAGAATCTGAGGCTGTGTTTGAATTCTTGTGGTGTCTCAAGCTGTGGGCCTCTCTGAGGATTCCCAGAGAATGCACATTATCCATATGAGTGTCCACCTGTCACGTCCCGAGCACTTTCGCACCTCCGACACCCCCAGTCCCGACCATTTTTGGAAAAAAATTTTTTGGCTAAGAACTCTGCTTTTGGTGAGAAACATCGAAAATTCATAGAGAAATCGCTCACCTGAGGTTTAAAATACTCAATCCAGGTAGGAGTACCTCCTTACCTTACAGGGTTTTCTATCAGGCTGGCTGCAAAGAAAACGATTTCTATGGGAGGATAACTATTCCACACCACTCATAAACGGTATTTATTAATTTATTTGGTATGAATTTATATGTAGTACAGGAGTATATTGGTTTTCAAACAGTAATATAGGCATTATAAGCATTGTTTCACTCACTAACTCACCACCATTCCTGACCTTCTTTTGTCACATTACCTGATCATCATTTCTGACTGTTTCTTCCTCTAATGCTGTGTAAACTTTGTCCTCCACATTGTCATTGATTAGGGAATCACTCTGGCCCTGAATGTCTTTATTGGCCAGGTCACTGGTAACAGGTGAATTGCTGAGACAATAGGGGGGGGAGGTTATGCGGGGAAGACATTGTCCCTGCTTGGCATCTTGTAGAGGAATAGAGGAAGGTGTCCCATGTATACGTACGAAAAATCACGCGCGAAAATTGAAAATTGTGCAAATTAGGGACCTTGCTATTGCACAACGTACCAGTACTTCGTCGGGACTGGCAAATGCAAAATGTTGCAACGTGCCCATACGTCAACGGGACGTCTCGGGTTAAAATGTGATCTGCCCGAGATTACGTAGGGATTCTCAGCTTTCCAATGTTAATCATAAGTGTAGAGTACGGTCTTTTGAGATTTTGTCCTGGGACTACGTTTCCTGGTTAATAACGTATCCAATACGAAAATAATGGCGACCTCGAATGTACAAAGCTTAGCTGTCACTTAAAATTTTCGGCTAGGGCGTACTTTTTGTAGACTATATAAACTGACTACCAGGAAGAGTAATTGTAATTTGATAAAGATTGTTTGTCGCACTGACACTTTTAATGCTCCACCTTGATTGCTTTTGCAGGTGCAGGTGGCAGGTGTCGCAAGTTTGTCATGGAATTCAGCTGATCATCTCTGAAGCATGCTGCCGCCTCTTCTCTTCTGCCGTGTCACCTCTATTTACTATTGATTTGTATTGTATAATTTTACATGTAGGCACAGTTACACCACAAATGTCACACCTACACCGTGTATTATGTACATCACACTACATAACAATTAGTTGTTAATGTAAATGTAGCGAACTTTTCGCCCAGTTTGACCTGAGTACAGGATTTTTCAATGTTGTCATGGAATTTTTTCCTCAAGCTTGCTTCTCTTAATGTAAATACAAGGTTTTTACACTTATGGGCAACTGTGATTTTCTCCTGTAGCAGGATGGTACTCACACCACAGCGTGAATCTTGTGTGACTGAGTTAGGATTTATTTGTATGTATATCAAATAAACTTTCTGAAGAAAAATTTGATTTTGATGGAGTGTAATGTCGCGAATTCGCGCGAGCTTATTTATAAATTCGTGACATTGTATTTTAGTGAGAAACCACGAATTCTAGTGGAATTCCCACTGGGCATCACTCAGTTCAACCATCCTCGTATTCACTCCTATCGGGATGGTTTTCAGAACATTTCTCACTGTTTTTCAAGTGATCATTCTTATCCTCGACATTTGTGCTTTCACTGAGTGATTTGTTGTAGGCCTGTATCGTTCACTTTCTTTCCGTTGACCGTTGAAGTTGGGCCGTGCCCTGCTTCCGGCAAATGTGGCCGGCCCCTACCTCTTTTCCCCATTTGAATTTAGTCAGTCAGCTTTCAGTCGCCTCAATAGTAGGACCGTTTGTGCCCAGCATAGAGCAGCGCCCCCATTGTACAGCGAGTTCCTGAATCTCCACCTAGACGGTGAATTGGTGAAGTGGGCTTAGTGAATAGCAGCATTTTGTTGTTCATCACAGGCACCCGGACTACTCGTTCAGCTCTGCTCCACTGACCAGTATTTCTGTTTGTTTTTTCTAGGCTTAAGTGTGTTTAGCTTTTGAATGAGCGAGTGAGTGTATTCTCCTTGTTATTTTGATTGCATTTTTGAGATTCATATAATGTAAATTTATTTTATTGTAATCAATAAATTTACAGTTCTTTTCTTTGAGCTTCATGTAATTAGGATCATGTTTTATTTCTCTACATTAACCTTATTTTAGTTGCCGCTCCTAGTTTGCACAAACTCTTTACATTATCCTTAACTGGTTTTTATTCCAGTTCTTTTGTATCAAACTTAAATCCGTTGTGCCAGCCAGGAGTTTGCATCAGCAAGAACGTGTTTATTATTATTAGCATTAGTTATTGACTGTCAGGGGTGGAGTCACTTTCTCGAGAGGCTAACAGTACTACAAACAGCACTCTGAGTAATTAGTCTCTGTTGTGTACTGTTGAGAAAGTTTATAAATTCTCGTCTTTATAGAATCGGTGAAGTAAGCCGCCATAAAGTAAAATTTACTGCTTGATTTTCACAAGTCAATTCCTTGTCTTTATTTTTAAGTAACATCAAGCATTATTAATTCTTAAATTCACATCCCCCCGTGACATCTGGCGACCTCATTCCAGGATATTAACTTCCAGCTCTAAAGTTATTAACGAGATAATACTCACTCACTCACACCTAGGTATTTGTGATTAAAGTCTATAGGCACTATTTTACTAGTGGTTATTGATGCATTTCTATTAATTTTATGTAATAGTTTTCCCAGTCAGTTGCTTCTTTTTTAATTTTCTTTCTTTACCAGTTTAAGAAGATAAAACTGGTCACCACCAACCTGTCCCTATATTCTTTACTTTTGATTATTGGCATTTCTCTGCAAAATAGTTGTCAGTACTCTGTCTTTAGCCCACTCAGCCTTAACTGAGTTAGCATCATGACTACTAATATACATCTACAGGAAGCCAAAAATATGGGGCTTAGCGACCCCGAACAAATAAAGGAGAATGTCCTCTCTAGGTTTAGTTACGAGCAGCAACGTGAGAATCATGCTCGTCAACAGCATAGAATTCAACGTGAATACGAGTGAGAACAACGTGAATACGAGCGAGAACAACGCGAACATGAGTGAGAACAATGCGAGGAATGAAAGAGAACGTGAACACGATCGAGAACATGCGAAAGAGAACGCGAATATGAGCGAGAACAACGAGAGAGAGAACAAGAACACGAACGTACCGAGCGTGAGGCACGTGAGAAACATGAACTTGAGATGCTGAAGCTTAAGTGAGACTCCGTGGCTTCAGTTACATCTGGTGCAGCTAATCCAAGCTCCACGAGCGCTCTCCCTGCACATGTTCTGGCGACCCCACACATCAAGCTTCCTCCATACAAGGAAGGTGAGTGAATCGAGCCATTCATAGCTTGTTTCGAAGACATGGCTCAGCTGTACCAGCTGGATGAGGCAGCTAAGTGGCTTCAGTTTCTTAGCTTGTTTGAGGGCCCTGCTCTCGATATTCTCCACAGAATTCGCGAAGACAATCTCACGTATGAGATGATGAAGGCCGCACTTATCAAAGCGTACGGTCTCAGAGTTGACGACGCCAGGAGTTAGTTTATGAGAGCACATCTACAAAAAAAGGAGACTGCTGTTCAGTTTCTTGATCGGCTTACTCCTTACTTAGACAAGTGGATGGAGAAAGATGAAACTCCTCCCACGCGAGAGGGGATGATCGACCTTATGCTGCGCAAGCAGCTAGAAAAGTCGTAGCCTGCTGAGCTTATGGCTCAGCTTAAGATCTGCCAGGTAAGGGATGCCAGCCAAATGGTGGAGAAGGCTGATGCATTCTTCACTGCGTACGGGTATCAAACTTGTAAGCAACACACCTGGAACAGGAAAGCTGACAAATCTTTGAAACCGTTTTAGACTGAACCCCAGCATTAAGGCCGTTCTCAGAATAATGGCCAAGGTCCAAATAAACCGCAGAAGAAGGACCAGGGGCAAAATACCCAGAAACCTGAGGGGAAGCGGTACGACAAGTACGCTAACCAGCAGCAGTATCAGCCACGCAGTCGACAGTCAGGACAATCCTTTTCAGCACCAGTCGCAGTGTATTGGAAGCAGGAGGCGAACACAGCCTTCATTCCTCAACAGCAGTATGGTGGTGTCATTCCTAGCAGTACGGGTACTTCTCCACAGTTCACTAGTCCCCAAGTGACGGTGAACTCTCCATCTCAGGTGGTCAATGTTCCATCTCCCCAGACAGTAAGTACAACCCCTCAGGTATCAAATTCTCAAGGCATCATGTTTGCCGCATCATTCATTCAGCAGCCTCATCAGTGGCTGGCTGCTTCCTCCACAGGCCCTCCCACAGGCAACAGTGCCTTCCTTGTTCAGCCAGGGTTTGTGGGAGACATCCCTGTGAAGGTCCTGAGAGACAATGGTTCCTCAGGTTGCTCTGTCAGGCAGAGTCTAGTTCAGCCTGAGGAGTACACAGGTCGACAGATCCAAGCTCAGCTTATTGATAGATCAGTGAGATTGTTCCCTGAGGCACGTATCCAGGTGGGCTCTCCATTTTACACTGGTACGACACTTGCAGTTGTCATGCCAGAACCTTTGTTTGACCTTGTTATAGGCAACATACAAGGTGCCAGGTATAGTTGCACCGTAGATGACAATACTCTGACTTCGGCTGCAGTAACATGAGCCATGGCTGAGGCTCCAAATTGTGTCACCCCTGTGATCATTGCATTGCCACAAGATCTGATTTGTAGCCAAGATGTTGTCCAAGAACAACATTCTGACCCGACACTTGCTGCCGTGTGGAAGAAGCAAAAGGGTAGAGTGATTAAGTATTCATGGGGAGGTCAAGCCAAGTTCCTTCGTGAACGAGGACAGCTGTACCATGAGTCACGAACACCCCAAGGCGAGGTTCGACTGCAGTTTGTCGTTCCCGCTAAGTATCGCCAAGCAGTTTTAGATTGGGGTCATTGTTCAGCCTTAGGAGGTCACATGGGCAAAAGGAAAACCCAGGGCCATATCCGTGCTGACTTTTTCTGGCCAGGAATGGGACAAGAAATAGATATCTTTGTGCATTCCTGCAATGTGTGTCAATGTACCACCATCCAGGGACATGTACTTCCTGTCCCGTGTGAATCCATGCCAATGATCTCTGAGTCATTTGAGAGAGTGGGCAGTGGTAATGTGGGTGCAGACCTGACGTCTCGTCCGTTGGTCCCACAGGACACATTACTTCCAGTACCTGTATATACATGTATACCGTAGGTTATGGGAAAGTTCGAGACCCCCGTAAAGAGAATCTGAGGCTGTGTTTGAATTCTTGTGGTGTCTCAAGCTGTGGGCCTCTCTGAGGATTCCCAGAGAATGCACATTATCCATATGAGTGTCCACCTGTCACGTCCCGAGCACTTTCGCACCTCCGACACCCCCCAGTCCCGACCATTTTTGGAAAAAAAATTTTTTGGCTAAGAACTCTGCTTTTGGTGAGAAACATCGAAAATTCATAGAGAAATCGCTCACCTGAGGTTTAAAATACTCAATCCAGGTAGGAGTACCTCCTTACCTTACAGGGTTTTCTATCAGGCTGGCTGCAAAGAAAACGATTTCTATGGGAGGATAACTATTCCACACCACTCATAAACGGTATTTATTAATTTATTTGGTATGAATTTATATGTAGTACAGGAGTATATTGGTTTTCAAACAGTAATATAGGCATTATAAGCATTGTTTCACTCACTAACTCACCACCATTCCTGACCTTTTGTCACATTACCTGATCATCATTTCTGACTGTTTCTTCCTCTAATGCTGTGTAAACTTTGTCCTCCACATTGTCATTGATTAGGGAATCACTCTGGCCCTGAATGTCTTTATTGGCCAGGTCACTGGTAACAGGTGAATTGCTGAGACAATAGGGGGGGGAGGTTATGCGGGGAAGACATTGTCCCTGCTTGGCATCTTGTAGAGGAATAGAGGAAGGTGTCCCATGTATACGTACGAAAAATCACGCGCGAAAATTGAAAATTGTGCAAATTAGGGACCTTGCTATTGCACAACGTACCAGTACTTCGTCGGGACTGGCAAATGCAAAATGTTGCAACGTGCCCATACGTCAACGGGACGTCTCGGGTTAAAATGTGATCTGCCCGAGATTACGTAGGGATTCTCAGCTTTCCAATGTTAATCATAAGTGTAGAGTACGGTCTTTTGAGATTTTGTCCTGGGACTACGTTTCCTGGTTAATAACGTATCCAATACGAAAATAATGGCGACCTCGAATGTACAAAGCTTAGCTGTCACTTAAAATTTTCGGCTAGGGCGTACTTTTTGTAGACTATATAAACTGACTACCAGGAAGAGTAATTGTAATTTGATAAAGATTGTTTGTCGCACTGACACTTTTAATGCTCCACCTTGATTGCTTTTGCAGGTGCAGGTGGCAGGTGTTGCAAGTTTGTCATGGAATTCAGCTGATCATCTCTGAAGCATGCTGCCGCCTCTTCTCTTCTGCCGTGTCACCTCTATTTACTATTGATTTGTATTGTATAATTTTACATGTAGGCACAGTTACACCACAAATGTCACACCTACACCGTGTATTATGTACATCACACTACATAACAATTAGTTGTTAATGTAAATGTAGCGAACTTTTCGCCCAGTTTGACCTGAGTACAGGATTTTTCAATGTTGTCATGGAATTTTTTCCTCAAGCTTGCTTCTCTTAATGTAAATACAAGGTTTTTACACTTATGGGCAACTGTGATTTTCTCCTGTAGCAGGATGGTACTCACACCACAGCGTGAATCTTGTGTGACTGAGTTAGGATTTATTTGTATGTATATCAAATAAACTTTCTGAAGATAAATTTGATTTTGATGGAGTGTAATGTCGCGAATTCGCGCGAGCTTATTTATAAATTCGTGACATTGTATTTTAGTGAGAAATCACGAATTCTAGTGGAATTCCCACTGGGCATCACTCAGTTCAACCATCCTCGTATTCACTCCTATCGGGATGGTTTTCAGAACATTTCTCACTGTTTTTCAAGTGATCATTCTTATCCTCGACATTAGTGCTTTCACTGAGTGATTTGTTGTAGGCCTGTATCGTTCACTTTCTTTCCGTTGACCGTTGAAGTTGGGCTGTGCCCTGCTTCCGGCAAATGTGGCCGGCCCCTACCTCTTTTCCCCATTTGAATTTAGTCAGTCAGCTTTCAGTCGCCTCAATAGTAGGACCGTTTGTGCCCAGCATAGAGCAGCGCCCCCATTGTACAGCGAGTTCCTGAATCTCCACCTAGACGGTGAATTGGTGAAGTGGGCTTAGTGAATAGCAGCATTTTGTTGTTCATCACAGGCACCCGGACTACTCGTTCAGCTCTGCTCCACTGACCAGTATTTCTGTTTGTTTTTTCTAGGCTTAAGTGTGTTTAGCTTTTGAATGAGCGAGTGAGTGTATTCTCCTTGTTATTTTGATTGCATTTTTGAGATTCATATAATGTAAATTTATTTTATTGTAATCAATAAATTTACAGTTCTTTTCTTTGAGCTTCATGTAATTAGGATCATGTTTTATTTCTCTACATTAACCTTATTTTAGTTGCCGCTCCTAGTTTGCACAAACTCTTTACATTATCCTTAACTGGTTTTTATTCCAGTTCTTTTGTATCAAACTTAAATCCGTTGTGCCAGCCAGGAGTTTGCATCAGCAAGAACGTGTTTATTATTATTAGCATTAGTTATTGACTGTCAGGGGTGGAGTCACTTTCTCGAGAGGCTAACAGTACTACAAACAGCACTCTGAGTAATTAGTCTCTGTTGTGTACTGTTGAGAAAGTTTATAAATTCTCGTCTTTATAGAATCGGTGAAGTAAGCCGCCATAAAGTAAAATTTACTGCTTGATTTTCACAAGTCAATTCCTTGTCTTGATTTTTAAGTAACATCAAGCATTATTAATTCTTAAAGTCTATAGGCCCTATTTTACTAGTGGTTATTGATGCATTTCTATTAATTTTATGTAATAGTTTTCCCAGTCAGTTGCTTCTTTTTAAATTTTCTTTCTTTACCAGTTTAACAAGATAAAACTGGTCACCACCAACCTGTCCCTATATTCTTTACTTTTCATTATTGGCATTTCTCTGCAAAATAGTTGTCAGTACTCTGTCTTTAGCCCACTCAGCCTTAACTGAGTTAGCATCATGACTACTAATATACATCTACAGGAAGCCAAAAATATGGGGCTTAGCGACCCCGAACAAATAAAGGAGTATGTCCTCTCTAGGTTTAGTTACGAGCAGCAACGTGAGAATGATGCTCGTGAACAGCGTAGAATTCAACGTGATTACGAGTGAGAACAACGTGAATACGAGCGAGAACAACGCGAACATGAGTGAGAACAATGCGAGGAATGAAAGAGAACGTGAACACGAGCGAGAACATGCGAAAGAGAACGCGAATATGAGCGAGAACAACGAGAGAGAGAACAAGAACACGAACGTACCGAGCGTGAGGCACGTGAGAAACATGAACTTGAGATGCTGAAGCTTAAGTGAGACTCCGTGGCTTCAGTTACATCTCATGCAGCTAATCCAAACTCCACGAGCGCTCTCCCTGCACATGTTCTGGCGACCCCACACATCAAGCTTCCTCCATACAAGGAAGGTGAGTGAATCGAGCCATTCATAGCTTGTTTCGAAGACATGGCTCAGCTGTACCAGCTGGATGAGGCAGCTAAGTGGCATCAGTTTCTTAGCTTGTTTGATGGCCCTGCTCTCGATATTCTCCACAGAATTCGCGAAGACAATCTCACGTATGAGATGATGAAGGCCGCACTTATCAAAGCGTACGTTCTCAGAGTTAACGACGCCAGGAGTTAGTTTATGAGAGCACATCTACAAAAAAAGGAGACTGCTGTTCAGTTTCTTGATCGGCTTACTGCTTACTTAGACAAGTGGATGGAGAAAGATGAAACTCCTCCCACGCGAGAGGGGATGAGCGACCTTATGCTGCGCAAGCAGCTAGAAAAGTCGTAGCCTGCTGAGCTTATGGCTCAGCTTAAGATCTGCCAGGTAAGGGATGCCAGCCAAATGGTGGAGAAGGCTGATGCATTCTTCACTGCGTACGGATATCAAACTTGTAAGGAACACGCCTGGAACAGGAAAGCTGACAAATCTGCGAAACCGTCTCAGACTGAACCCCAGCATCAAGGCCGTTCTCAGAATAATGGCCAAGGTCCAAACAAACCGCAGAAGAAGGACCAGGGGCAAATTACCCAGAAACTTGAGGGGAAGCGGTACGACAAGTACCCTAACCAGCAGCAGTATCAGCCACGCAGTCGACAGTCAGGACAATCCTTTTCAGCACCAGTCCCAGTGTATTGGAAGCAGGAGGAAAACACAGCCTTCATTCCTCAACAGCAGTATGGTGGTGTCATTCCTAGCAGTACGGGTACTTCTCCACAGTTCACTAGTCCCCAAGCGACGGTGAACTCTCCATCTCAGGTGGTCAATGTTCCATCTCCCCAGACAGTAAGTACAACCCCTCAGGTATCAAATTCTCAAGGCACCATGTTTGCCGTATCATTCATTCAGCAGCCTCATCAGTGGCTGGCTGCTTCGTCCACAGGCCTCCCACAGGCAACAGTGCCTTCCTTGTTCAGCCAGGGTTTGTGGGAGACATCCCTGTGAAGGTCCTGAGAGACAATGGTTCCTCAGGTTGCTCTGTCAGGCAGAGTCTAGTTCAGCCTGAGGAGTACACAGGTCGACAGATCCAAGCTCAGCTTATTGATAGATCAGTGAGATTGTTCCCTGAGGGACGTATCCAGGTGGGATCTCCATTTTACACTGGTACGACACTTGCAGTTGTCATGCCAGAACCTTTGTTTGACCTTATTATAGGCAACATACAAGGTGCCAAGTACAGTTGCACCGTAGATGACAATACTCAGACTTCGGCTGCAGTAACATGAGCCATGGCTGAGGCTCCAAATTGTGTCGCCCCTGTGATCATTGCATTGCCACAAGATCTGATTTGTAGCCAAGATGTTGTCCAAGAACAAGATTCTGACCCGACACTTGCTGCCTTGTGGAAGAAGCAAAAGGGTAGAGTGATTAAGTATTCATGGGGAGGTCAAGCCAGGTTCCTTCGTGAACGAGGACAGCTGTACCATGAGTCACGAACACCCCAAGGCGAGGTTCGACGGTAGTTTGTCGTTCCCGCTAAGTATCGCCAAGCAGTGTTAGATTGGGGTCATTGTTCAGCCTTAGGAGGTCACATGGGCAAAAGGAAAGCCCAGGGCCATATCCGTGCTGACTTTTTCTGGCCAGGAATGAGACAAGAAATAGATATCTTTGTGCATTCCTGCAATGTGTGTCAATGTACCACCATCCAGGGACATGTCCTTCCTGTCCCGTGTGAATGCATGCCAATGATCTCTGAGTCATTTGAGAGAGTGGGCAGTGGTAATGTGGGTGCAGACCTGACGTCTCGTCCGTTGGTCCCACAGGACACATTACTTCCAGGACCTGTATATACATGTATACCGTAGGTTATGGGAAAGTTCGAGACACCCGTAAAGACAATCTGAGGCTGTGTTTGAATTCTTGTGGTGTCTCAAGCTGTGGGCCTCTCTGAGGATTCCCAGAGAATGCACATCATCCATATAAGTGTCCACACCCACAGCGAGTGTTAACCCGTCACGTCCCGAGCACTTTCGCACCTCCGACACCCCCCAGTCCCGACCATTTTTGGAGAAAATTTTTTTTGGCTAAGAACTCTGCTTTTGGTGAGAAACATCGAAAATTCATAGAGAAATTGCTCACGTGAGGTTTAAAATACTCAATCCAGGTAGGAGTTCCTCCTTACCTTACAGGGTTTTCTATCAGGCTGGCTGCAAAGAAAACGATTTCTATGAGAGGATATCTATTCCACACCACTCATAAACGGTATTTATTAATTTATTTGGTATGAATTTATATGTAGTACGAGAATATATTGGTTTTCAAACAGTAATATAGGCATTATAAGCATTGTTTCACTCACTAACTCATCACCATTCCTGACCTTCTTTTATCACATTACCTGATCATCATTTCTGACTGTTTCTTCCTCCAACGCTGTGTAAACTTTGTCCTCCACATTGTCATTGATTAGGGAATCACTCTGGCCCTGAATGCCTTTATTGGCCAGGTCACCGGTAACAGGTGAATTGCTGAGACAATGGGGGGGGAGGTTATGCGGGGTAAGACATTGTCCCTGCTTGGCATCTTGTAGAGGAAAAGAGGAAGGTGTTCCATCTATACGTATGAAAAATCACGCGCGAAAATTGAAAATTGTGCAAATTAGGGACCTTGCTATTGCACAACGTACCAGTACGTCGTCGGGACTGGCAAATGCAAAATGTTGCAACGTGCCCATACGTCAATGGGACGTCTCGGGTTAAAATGTGATCTGCCCGAGATTGCGTAGGGATTCTCAGCTTACCAATGTTAATCATAAGTGTACAGTAGGGTCTTTTGAGATATTGTCCTGGGACAACGTTTCCTGGTTAATAACGTATCCAATACGAAAATAATGGCGACCTCGAATGTACAAAGCTTATCTGTCACTTTAAATTTTCGGCAAGGGCGTACTTTTTGTAGCATATATATACTGTCTACCAGGAAGAGAAATTGTAATTTAATAAAGATTGTTTGTCGCACTGACAGTTTTAATGCTCCACCTTGATTGCTTTTTCAGGTGCAGGTGGCAGGTGTAGCAATTTTGTCATGGAAATCAGCTGATCATCTCTGAAGCATGCTGCCGCCTCTTC
Organism: Coenobita brevimanus; assembly: GCF_032717465.1. Taxonomy (NCBI): domain Eukaryota; kingdom Metazoa; phylum Arthropoda; class Malacostraca; order Decapoda; family Coenobitidae; genus Coenobita; species Coenobita brevimanus. Next base: position 11,059,544 of record NC_136985.1, read on the forward strand.
TCTTCTGCCTTTTTTCCTCTATTTACTATTGATTTGTATTATATAATTTTACACGTAGGCACATTTACACCACAAATGTCACACCTACACCGTGTATTACGTACATCACACTACATAACAATTAGTTGTTAATGTAAATGTAGCGAACTTTTCGCTCAGTTTGACCTGAGTACAGGATTTTTCAATGTTGTCATGGAGTTTTTTCCTCAAGCTTGCTTCTCTTAACGTAAATACAAGGTTTTTACACTTATGGGCAATTGTGATTTTCTCCTGTAGCAGGGTGGTACTCACACCACAGTGTGAATCTTGTGTGACTGAGTTAGGATTTATTTGTATGTATATGAAATAAATTTTCTGAAGAAAAATTTGATTTTGATGGAGTGTAATGTCGCGAATTCACGCGAGCTTATTTATAAATTCGTGACATTGTATTTTAGTGAGAAACCACGAATTCTAGTGGAATTCCCACTGTTCATCATTCAGTTCAACCATCCTCGTATTCACTCCTATCAGGATGGTTTTCAGAACATTTCTCATTGTTTTTCAAGTGATCATTCTTATCCTCGACGTTAGTGCTTTCACTGAGAGATTTGTTGTGGGTCTGTATCGTTCACTTTCTTTCCACTGACCGTATAAGTTGGGCCATGTCCTGCTTCCGGCAAATGCGGTCGGCCCCTACCTCTTTTCCCCTTTTGAATTTAGTCAGTTAGCTTTTAGTCGCCTCAACGGTAGGACCGTTTGTGCCCAGAGTAGAGCAGCGCCTCCGTTGTACAGCAAATAGTAGCATTTTGTTGTTCATCACAGGCACCCAGACTACTCGTTCAGCTCTGCTCCACTGACCAGTATTTCTGTTTGTTTTTTCTAGGCTTAAATGTGTTTAGCTTTTGAATGAGCGAGTGAGTGTATTCTCCTTGTTATTTTGAGTGCATTTTTGAGATTCATATAATGTACATTTATTTTATTGTAATCAATAAATCTACAGTTCTTTTCTGTGAGCTTAATGTAATTAGACACGTTTTATTTCTCCACATTATGCATATTTTAGTTGCCGCTCCTAGTTTCCACAAACTCTTTACATTATCCTTAACTGGTACTTAGGCCAGTTCTTTTGTACCAAACTTAAATCCGTTGTGCCAGCCAGGAGTTTGCATCAGCAAGAATGTGTTTATTATTTTTAGCATTTGTTATTGATTGACCCCTGGGGGTAGAGGGGGTTTCAAGAATACTCCCCTAGTATCCCTGCTTGTCGTACGAGGCGACTAAAAGGGTTGGTGGTGGGTTAGTGCCCCACCCCGTAAAAAGAACTAACTAAAAAAGCAAATAAAGTGCCCTGGACCTGGACAGACCATACGTTGACGACTAAGGAACAGACAAAGGATATTCTTAGGGTGGGAACGTGGAATGTGAGAGGAGTGAATGATGAAGTGAAAGAGAGAGAGATTGTTCAGGTGCTTGAGGATGCAAAAGTGGATATATGTGGATTAACTGAAACTAAATGGAGAGGTGAAAGGGTGAGAGAATGGGAATATGGTTTAGGTATATGTGCGGATCCTATAGATGAGCGATTGCTATACGCACGGTTTAAATCAAATCATGGCAACATCAGTCTGTTTGTGTGTTATGCACCTACTAATGATGCACTCTATGAAAGGAAAGACACATTTTATGAAAAGTTGCAAGAAGGAGTAGGAAGGGTACCTAGACATGATGTTTTGATCTGTGTTGGAGACTTTAATGCAGTAATGGGCTGTTCAAATGAGGGATTTGAGGCATGTATGGGTAAGATGGGAGTTGGTAGTAGGATGAGTGAAAACGGAGTGAGGTTTGGAAGCTTCTGTCTAGCAAATGACTTAGTCATCGGGGGCACACTCTTTCAGCATTGCAATATACACAAGACAACTTGGGTGTCGCCGTGTGGAAAATATGAAAATCAGATTGATCACATCGCTATCAGTAGGAGGCATAGAAGTTCTCTGCTAGATGTTCATGTTAAACGGGGAGCGGATATTGGTAGTGACCATCAACTCAGCATTGCAAAAATAAGGTTTAAACTTAAAAATCAGAAGAAGGAAAAATCTGGTGTTGGTAGATACGATATTGTTAAGCTTAGAAGAGAAGGAGAAGAAAAGGAGGAATTCAGATTAGAATGCAGAAATAGGTTTTTGGTGTTGGAAACGTTGGAAGAGGGGGAGAGAAGTGTAGATGAGATGTGGGAGGATGTGAACAAAGTTTTGCATGAGACTGCTGAATGTACGATTGGAAGGAGACATAGATTCAGGAGAAAGAAATGGATATCAGAGGAAACGTGGGATATGATAAAAAAGAGAGGTGAGGCTAAATTGAGGAGTGAGATGCAATGCGTTGATGAACGAGAGATTGAATTAGCAAGAGCTGCGTACTGGAGTTTGAATTCAGAAGTAAGAAGGTTAGCTAGGAGAGATAAAAGAAGATGTGTGGATGAAAAGGTTGCAGAGACTGAAATCCTAATAAACAAAAATTATGGACAGAGTCAAAGAATAGCATATGAATCGATTAGAGAACTGAGTGGTAATGCAGGTAAACGCAAGGAAATACCAATTAGAGACAGGGAAGGAAATTTATTGACCAAAGATGGAGATATTAAAAATAGATGGAAAGAGCATTTTGAGACAGTTCTTAATAGACCAATACCACCAGAAGAGGATATACCGTCTGCTCAGGAAGATTTAAATATAGAAACAGGAGAGTTGAGGCTTGCAGAAGTGGAGAAAGCAGTAAAACAGTTAAAGAATAATAAGGCACCAGGGGAGGATGGTTTATTTCCGGAAATGTTTAAAGTGGAAGGGGATAGATTAATAATGATCTTGACCAAGCTATTCAATAAGATATGGGTGACGGGGTTACTACCATCAGTTTGGAAGAATGGTGTAATTGTTAAAGTTCTGAAGAAAGGAGACCTGAGTGAATGTAGTAATTGGAGAGGAATCTCTTTGTCACCGATAGCTTTGAAAGTTTTCAGTAGAGTGTTGTTAAATAGGTTGGAGCCGGTGGTTGAGGGTATTCTGAGGGATGAACAGGCTGGTTTTAGAAAGGGACGTGGTTGCAATGATCAGATCTTTATAGTTAGGCATTTGATGCAGCAAGTTAATGAAATGAGAGTACCGTTAAGTCTTTGTTTTGTTGATTTTGAAAAGGCTTTTGATAGTGTTTCGAGAGAGTCTATGGGGAAGATCATGAGACATTATGGAATACCAGAGGAGTTTGTGAGGGTCATTATGAACATGCATGAGGACACATATTGTAAAGTGATGGTTGATGGTTGTCTGAGTGATTCGTTTGAAGTCAAGTCCGGAGTAATTCAAGGTGGTGTTCTATCGCCTTTACTATTTATATTGGTCATTGATTACATTATGAAACGTGTTGGAACAGAAACCGGTGCAGGTATACTTTGGGGAGAGAACAGGAAACTTTTGGATTTAGATTATGCAGATGATATAGTTTTGATTTGTGATGGGCCAGAAGAGATGCAGAGAGTGTTGGACTGTTTCGTGAGTGAAGGTCGCAAGGTGGGTTTGGTTATTAATTGTGGAAAAACTGAAATAATCAATATGAATATGGAAAATGCGCAGGAATGTGTAATTGGAGGAATGGTTGTAAAGCAAGTTGATAGGTTTAAATATTTAGGTACTTATTTAGCCAAGGATGGTTCTTTGAACTTTGAATTCGAGGAAAGGTTAAAGAAGGCTAATCAGGCAATGGGAATGCTTAAAAATATTTGGAATAATAACAATTTCTCTGTGCATACAAAAATCAAACTTTATAAGGTAATGGTTAGGAGTATCTTAATTTATGGACACGAGTCTTGGTACAGCACAGTGACTATGGAAAATAAATTCTTGGTGTTTGAAAATAAAGCACTTAGAAGAATATTAGGAGTTAAGTGGTGGGAAAGGATACCAAATAGTAGAATTAGAGAAATAACGGGAGTGCAGCCGATCGATGAATATGTTAGATTCTCACGATGGAAGTGGCTAGGACATGTGTATAGGAGACAGGGAATAGTACGAGGTACACCAGGGTGGGTGGCACCTGGTAGGAGAGGTAGAGGAAGGCCAAAAGAGACGTGGGTGAGGAAAATGAGACGGGAAGCTGGAGATGAGTGTTGGGGAGATCTTGAGGAGTTAGCACAAGATAGGATGTGGTGGTGTGAGTTCATCGAGGCCCTATGCATCCCCGAGGGTGCCACAGGAAATGATTGATTGATTGATTGATTGATTGATATGTGCGGGAGTCAATGAAACTGAGAGGGCAAGAGAGGGAGTATGTCTGATGATAAGCAAGAAGTGGAGGGAGAATATAAGAGAGTATGGAACAGTGGGTGCAAGGATTGTATGGGTGAGGATGAAAGTAGGTATACAAGCGTGGGCGATTGTATGTGTGTATGCTCCGACAGAGGATCGAGTTGCAAGAGTGAAAGATGAGTTTCGGGCGAGTGTAGAAGCGTGTATGGACAAGTTTGAGAGGAGCGAGAGAGTACTGTTGATTGGAGACATGAATGGCAAAGTTGGGAATGTATGAATGGATGGAGTGGTTGGTCAGTGGGGTGTGCCAGTTGATGTAGATGGGAATGGAAGTGCTTTGGTGGACATCTGTGCTGGAAAGGGGTTGGCAATAGCCAACACCTACTTTCGGCATAAGATGATCCACCGGTACACATGGAGAGTAATGAGGAGGATGGATGGTGAACTTGTTGAACGAAAGGCAATGATAGACTACGTGTGTGTGGATGAGCGAATGATAAGACAAGTGTTGGATGCAAGAGTGTGGAGAGGATGGGGGAATGGAGTCTCGGACCATCACTAAGTGATGACCAAGGTAGAGCTGCAAAGAAAGTGGTTGAGGAGACGAAGGGGAAGACAGGAGGAAGCAACTCCTGTGAGAAGAGTGGAGAAATTGCAAGGTAGTGAGAAAATGACAGAGTATAAGAGCATAGTGGAAGAAAGCTTGGGAAGGTATGAGCTAGAGCAGATGGAAGGGGTGGAAGACGTATGTAAGATATTCACGGAAGAGATAGGAGCAGCGTGTGAGGCGGTTTGTGGAGTGAGGAGGAGATGCAAGGGTGTGCAAGGGACAGCATGGTGGAATGATGAGGTGAAACGAGCTGTGGAACAAAAGAAGAAGGCATATAGTGAATGGTTAGCAAGTAGAGGTAGGGGAGAAGATGAGAAAGAGAAGAGAGAGGTATATGTGACCAGGAGAAGGGAGGTTAAGAGACTGGTGAAGGAGAGTAAAAAGAAAGTGGATGAAGAGTTTGGGAGGAATCTGAGTGTGAAATGGAAGGAGAGTAAGAAATTGTTTTGGAAGGAGGTAAAGATAGTAGGGGAGTGAAAGATAGGAATAATAGATTGTTGGTGGAGAAGAGAGAGAAACTGAGGAGATGGAAGGAGCACTTTGAGGATTTGTTGAATATAGAGAGTGAGAGCAGTGCGAGTATAAGTGGTTGGGGAATGGCTGGGAGAAGAGGAGATGAGAGGAGGGAGGAAGAGATCAGTAGGTCGGAAGTAGTGGAAGCGATGAAGATTAAGTTGGGAAAGGCCCCAGGAATTGATGGAGTGTGTGGTGAAATGCTTAGGTATGGGGGTGAGATTGTTGTGGAGTGGATATGGAAGTTGCGTAGATTGGCTTGGGAAGTGGAAAGGGTTCCAGAGGACTGGAAATCAGATATAATTGTTCCTTTATACAAAGGTAAAGGGGAGAGAGAAGTATGTGGTAACCATAGGGGTATTTGCCTACTTAGTGTGACTGGTAAAATATATGGTAGAATACTCATAGATAGGGTTAGGCATATGACAGAGGAGCTAGTTGGAGAAGAACAAGGGGGAATTAGGAAGGGAAAAGGGTCTGTAGATCAGATATTTGTTCTAAGATGTTTAGTGGAGAAGTATCTAGAGAAGGGAAGGAAAGTGTATGCTGCCTTCATGGACTTGGAGAAAGCTTATGACAGAATAGATAGGCAAGGTATGTGGAAGGTATTAAGAATATATGGAGTGGAGGGGAAATTGTTGAGTGCTGTGAAGAGTATGTACGAGGGAGCTAGGGCTGCGGTGCGAGTGGATGGTGAGCTGAGTGAGCTCATTGATCTCAATGTGGTACTGAAACAGGGTTGTGTGATGTCTCCATGGCTATTTAGTATATATATGGACCGGGTTGTAAAGGAGGTGCAGGGTAGGGCAGTGGATGTGGGGGTGGCTCTAATGAATGAGGGTAAGATTTGGAAGCTTCCGGTGTTGCTGTTTGCTGATGATACAGTACTGTTGAGTGAAGATGAATGGGAGTTGCAAGGTTTGATGAATGAATTTGGGACAGTGTGTAGGAGGAGGAATCTGAAAGTTAACCCGCCCCGTCCCGACCACTTTCTCACCACTGGTACCCCCCAATCCCGACCATTTTTGGACCCAAATTTTTTTTGCTAAAACTTTCGCTTTTGGTCAGAAACAATGGTCAGTCACGAAGAAATTGTTCCCCGGGGTCCATAATTGCCCTAAACAGGTATGCCTTGGTCACAACTGGCACCGTGTTCTCTGTAGGTGGTCTGAGCCTCTACCGTTTTCTATGGTATTATAAGTCTGGGAAACCAATGAAAATAAGTAGATATGTATTTATTACAAACATAAAAACATGTGATAAAAGAGTAAATTGGATTTTATACAAAAATAGAGCTGAAATAAGCATTGTACCATGGTGCGAAATGAGCAAAATCGGGCAGATTGGTCACGATGAATCGCTAACATTCCTGAATCATGATACATATCATTTTTTCTACTTACATAATACATCTACAATAACATTATACCATTTTACATTTTATTGAACTGTTTTTACGTATTCACAGGCCTTTCGATAACATTTAGCATAATGTTAGCGTTTATTTACGTAGTGAGTGAACTCGCTGTGACTGTTGTTTCAACTCGTATTGTGTTTTTTCTACTTACATAATACTTTCCTAATAACATTATACACTTTACAACTTTAGGGAACTGTTTTGAGATAGTTTCATGCCTTACGTAAATAATTAGCGTAATAATAGCGCATAATAACACACACAGTGAAGTCGCTATGACTACTATTTCAACTTACAACCTATTTTTGTACTTATATAATAATTCTTCACTAACATTGCACATGTTTACACTTGATATAATTGATATCACATAATTTCAGACCTTACGATTCTACTGAGCGTCATATTATCGTGTACTTACACAGTGAGTGTTATCGCGATATCATTTGTTTCATCTTACACTAGTATTCAACTTATAACTTACCTTACTACTAACATTACAACCTTTTCCACTTTATATAATTCCTATCACATACTTACTGACCAGTATGTTCTACTGAGCGTAATATTTTCGCAGATTTACACATTGGGTGTACTCGTGACATCAATTATTACAACTTACACTATTTTTCAACTTATACGTTTTATTCATGCTAACATTACACCCGTTTCCACTTTATATTCTTGCTATCACATATTTACTGACCAGAGTGTTATACTGAGCGTCATATTTTCGCAGATTTATACAGTGGGTGTAGTTTTCATATCACTTCGTTCAACTTACACTATTTCTCAACTTATACATTACTTTCCTGCAAACATTACACCCGTTTCAAGTTTATATAAGACTTAGCACATACTGACTGGCCTTACCATTATACTGAGCGTCATATCGCCATCCCACACAGTTTCAGTAGTATAGGAAGTTATGGTACTCTCTGAAACATGGCTGAAGGCACAACGCAACATTGGTGGTGGTGGGGGAGGTGGAGAGCGGCGCCTTTCATCACTCGCACTTCTCTTCCCTCTCCCTTTTCCTTTACCCTTTCCCTTCCCTTTCCTTCCTTTCCCCACATCCTGGGGCTGTTTGGAGGAAGTTTGGGAATATTGTATGGCGAAAGACGTGCTGGGGAGTGGCTCCACCTCCTCTCCCCTAGGCCTACGTGCACCACGTGCTCGTGCTGCCTCCCTCACACCACTTTCCCTTTCACCCCGCACTCCCGCCACACCACTTTCCCTTTCACCCCTCGCTCCCGCCACACCACTTTCCCTTTCACCCCGCACTCCCACCACACCACTTTCGCCTTCCCCAGACAAAACACTAGGCCATACTTTTTTTGCCTTCTCGCCCCACCTTCTGATCCTCGGGGTGAGATTTTTTCCTTCCCCAACCACGAGGCAACATCACGTCCTAAGCCACCGTCATCGTCATCGTCCTCATCCTCGTCCCCATCAGAATCTCTCTCTAGGGGATGGAGAGAGGTCCATGCAGGTGTTTTGGGTGCAGGTTGGCCTTCCCTTGCCTTACTATACGTGACATACCGCTTTTTCCGGGGCGAAGGGACCTCCTCATCACTGCTTGTTATTTCCTCCTCAGGCTGCACATAATCTTGATGCACCACATCATCATCAAGTGGAGAATCACTATCTCCAGTGAAGGCATCCAGGGCGGATTGTATTTCGTCGTCTGAGAGACCTTTACGCACCATGTCTGACCTGGGTCACTGCTAACAGGTGAGTGACCAAGACAAGGGCGAGCGCAGGTCACGCAGGGTCTGGGATGCTGCCTGCCTGGCGGCAGGTAGGGGAGGCTTGGGTAGGTGGGCGAATCGAAAATCTCGAGCGATTTTTGAAAATTGTGGAAATTATGAACCTTGCAATTGCAGGACGTTGAAGTACGTCAACGGGATTGGCAGTGACAAAACGTGAGGACGTGGAAGTACGTCGACGGGACGCCACGGGTTAATGTAAACAAAAGTAAGGTTATGGTGTTTGAGAGGAATGAAGTCACAGAGTGTGCAGTGAGGTTGGATGGTGAGGATATGGAGAATGTGAGTGCATTCAAGTACTTGGGTAGTGTGATGAGTAGGGATGGAACTTTGGGGGATGAAGTGTGTGAAAGGGTACAGCAGGGAAGGAAGGTTGTTGGTACACTGAAAGCAGTGATGAGAAATAGGGAGGTGAAAATGGAAGTTAAGAAGTCACTGCATGATAGTATTGTGATCCCTACCCTGACGTATGGAAGCGAGGCATGGACCTTGCAAGAGGGGAACAAGTCAAGAGTGAGAGCAGTGGAAATGAGTTACTTGAGAGGAGCATGTGGAGTGACATAGAGGGACAGGTTGATGAATGAAGAAGTGAAGGAACGCTGTGGGGTGGATGTGGATGTGGTTGAGAAGATCAGGAGAAATACACTGAGGTGGTTTGGACATGTGAAGAGAATGGAGAATGAAAGACTGACTAAGAGGATGTATGTAGGTGAGGTGGAGGGAGGGAGAGGGAGAGGTAGACCGAGGATGAGGTGGAGGGATGGAGTTGAGAGGTATATGAGGGAGGGGGGGTGAGCTGGGGGGAGGGTAGTCAAATGGTGGGTGACAGAGTGACTTGGAGGCGTTATGTCTGCAGCCACCCTTTGCGGGATTAGGGCGTCGGGCTATAGATAGATAGATAGATAGTTATTGATTGTCAGTTGTGGAGTCACTATCTCGAGAGGCTAACAGTACAACAAACAGCACTCATGAGTAATTAGTCTCTGCTGCGTACTGTTGAGAAAGTTTATAAATTCTCGTCTTTATAGAATCGGCGAAGTAAGCCGGCATAAAGTAAAACTTACTGCTTGTTTTTCACAAGTCAATTCCTTGTTTTATTTTTAAGTAACATCTAGTTATTTTTAATTCATAAGTTCACATCCCCCCGTGACAAATGTAAATAGAAATGTAAATAATTACTAATATAAGAATATGAGTACCAATACTTGGAGTAATGACAGTGAAAGTGAAAGCTTTGCTCTCTACACTAGTTTACTGAACGAGAAAGTGAGTGCCTGGAGTGAAAATAAACTTCTAGTACTGAAGGAAACGTACGGATAAATACTGTATGTGTATATATATATATATATATATATATATATATATATATATATATATATATATATATAAAGTACTAGAAATAAAAAGTGTGTGTTTATGAACATTAAATGACAGAATACCGGCGGGGAATGAGTGCGGGTGGGAAGCTGGTACTTGCTCGTAGTTTACATTGCTTTCAGAGTGTTTTTTTTTTTTTTTGGAGTATGGATTCCAAACTACTTGAAAATCATAGAATGGTGTTTCTAGTGATAATATCAGGCTGTGGTAATCATATTACGGAGAGTTAGGAAGTGTAAAGTGGAGACTTCGTTACCCAACTTCAAAAGTCTCCACAAGTCCTACGGTAGTCGACGAAGGCTCAACAAACATTCCAGGAGAAAGCTTAAGGTATGTGATGTAAGCAAACTTAATTATAATATTCTAGGACTAATAACTGATTTTTGGCAAATATTATTAAAAAGTCAGTCAAAGCGTGAATATCCCCGTGTTAGGTGCATGGACCATCTCCAGCATGTCCACGCTTAAGGGGTTAAACAGCAAGACACCCACCAGTGAGACCTTCACCAGTAACAATTACATAAATTGTAATTGTTTTACTAGCAGATTTTGTAACGTATCTGATTATTGTTCCAATATCTCTTCCAGGTGCTAATCAACAACATCTGATTCTGTTTCTCTTTTAAGTCTTTGCAGTAACTTTGAATTTCAGAATGCCGCGGATCATTGTCTGTGTAGCCTGCTCCAGTAGTTTCACTGGATCCTTTTATACAGACCATTCCTTTGTTTGCAGGATGTGCAAACTATGTCAGAGCTTGGAAGACAAGCTGAAAGAAGCCACAAATAAAATTAACAGCCTTACTCATAAAGTTGATGTGCTGGAGGAGTTCATTGTCAGCAACGTTGGATATACTGTGGAGGATAGCCCCACTGCTCAGCCAACCGCTGTCCAGGCAGACCTTCATCCTCCCGCTGTGGTTACTTCCCCACCATACAGAATGAGTTCCAGCCAGTGCGGAATGGTGCCAGGTTTGCGAGAAAAAGGAGCATCAATCCCGAAACCACATATAACAAATTTCAGATTCTTGCAGAAGTAGAGGAAGAGGCCTACGAGGCACGGGTTGTGAAGGATTCCATCATCCGTGGTCAGTTGGTAGAATTTTGCAGCCAGGCACCCTCTAAACAAAAACGTTTTTGTATTCCAGGTGCAGCAGTAGATGACATAACAGAGGCTGTCGATGACGTTTTTGAGACTACGGGAAATGACAGCCTTGTTATCATTCATACAGGTACCAATGATATCATACGAACCTGATCAGAGGAGCTGATTGAGAAGTACAGAAAGATGATTCGACACTACGAGGAGAAAACTAACCATATTTTATTTTCAGGCATACTCCCAAGGATTAATGCAGGAAATGCCTTCAGCAGAGCATTTAGTAATAATAACAGAGTCGTCACTTTGATTACAGGAAGGAGTTGAGTTCATCGACACATGGAACCAATTTTACGAGCAGTGAACAATATTTGCGGATGAAGGAATACACTTGAATGCCATTGGTTCTGCCCGTCTCGGTCGTTTGCTTAATGATGTCGTGGTGGCTAAATCGGTAGAGAGGCGGCCTGCAGTCCTGATGGACCCAAGTTCGAATCCCGACTGGGTCAGGGAACAGTTTAAGGATTTGAATTTCATAAAAGGCAGACTTCCCTGATCTACCAGATGACCCACCAACATGTCATAAAAATACCACCGCTAATACCAATACACTCGTCCTGTATGAGACAGCTCTAGCATGTATTAAATATGGACGGTGGGTGTTAGCACCAAAGTGGTGACATGTGGAGATGTAGGAGGACTACTGGGCCTTGGGATAGGCCACTGCCCCCGAGATATAGGCCCTGAAGCCTTTCCCCAGAGTCGGACACATAAAAAGAAAAAAAAAATGTTTTTTCTGGAGGGAAAAAACAAGCATCAGAGGAGGCAAACGTAGATGTCATATGATTTGATAAATCAATAAATAATGGAAGCTCCCCACATCAGAAAGGAAAACACATTAAAGCAATCCTTGTAAATGTGCATAGTCTATGTAATAAATTTTCTGACTTAGAGGCCCTTGTCTTTACCGAAGATTATGATGTAATTGGTGGAACAGAATCATGGCTAAATACTGAACAGAGATTTTCTAGCAGAGTTTGATTTACCAGGCTATCACATTTTTAGTAGTGAAAGATTGAATCGAGCAAGGGGCAGAGTATTGTTATACATTAAATCAGGATTTCATCCAGTTGAAATTACCAAGCCATGTATTGGAAACATTTACACTATAAATATTCAGCTTAGAAATGATTCTTGTCATAAAATCACTCTTGTGTTAATTTATCGTCCACCCGGTCAGCCACTCAACATCGATAATGAAATCTACAATCAAATTGCCGAAATATCTTGTATGCAAAGCACTGTAATATTTGGTGACTTTAATTTACCAGTTGAAAAACAGGGGGAAACCCTATCCTCACATACAGGGTTAGACCTATATACAAACTTGCAGGAAAGTTCTTTGTATCAATTTGTAAATCATCTGACACATGGAGTTAACATCCTAGATCTTGTCTTAGCCACATCAGAAAATGTAGTGAGTAATGTTATTGTAGGAGAAGAATATAGTACTAGTGATCAACGCATAGTTACATTTAACATTAAATTAAGTGAAAACAGTGTCAAGCCCGTTGCGAGAAAGTGACCGACTTTAAGAATGCAAATGTTAAGAAATTAAAGGCAATTGCAGGTGGTGACTGGCATCCCATTGTCGAAACTTTAGATATCAATGACGTATGTAATTTTTTTTACAGAACCTCTCAACAGTGCCATCAGGTTACATACTCCAGTGTGCAATGGAAGGCCTGCCAAAAATTCTAAACCCAAATAGTGGAACTTTGACATTAACCCTTTAACCGCGGGTGTCATTCCAGAATGACATTGCAAAAACTGGACCAAACCGCGGGTGTCATTCTCGAATGTTTGTGAATATTTTGAATACCCCGCGTTTTTTCCGTGCGCCAATTGTTTCAAGGGAGAGTAGCTATTAAGTTCTTTCACTCCAGCTGACCTCCACCTCCCTCCTCCCACCCCCCAGGCCCCCACCTCCCACCCCCTGGGCCCCCCACCCCACCCCTGACCAACACGCATCAGTATCTGTCCAGCTGTGTGAGTGACAACATCGCTGATGTGGCAGTGAAGTGCGGGCAATGACAGTGCCTTTTACCTGCCTCAGTGAATGCAGAGTGGGTGTTTATCGTATGTGCAGTGTTCATATATGTTTATAGTATTATTATCAGAATGAGGTTGGCATTTGGTAATGGTGTGTGAACGAAAAATAGTGATTACAACACCGCTGATGTGGCAGTGAAGTGCGGGCAATTACAGTGCCTTTTACCTGCCTCAGTGAACACAGAGTTGGTGTTTATCGTATGTGCAGTGTTCATATATGTTTATAGTATTATTATCAGAATGAGGTTGGCATTTGGTAATGGTGTGTGAACGAAAAATAGTGATTACAACACCGCTGATGTGGCAGTGAAGTGCGGGCAATTACAGTGCCTTTTACCTGCCTCAGTGAACACAGAGTTGGTGTTTATCGTATGTGCAGTGTTCATATATGTTTATAGTATTATTATCAGAATAAGATTGGCATTTGGTAATGGTGTGTGAGCGAAAAATAGTGATAACAACACCGCTGATGTGGCAGTGAAGTGTGGGCAATTACAGTGCCTTTTACCTGCCTCAGTGAAAGTGGGTGTTTATCATATGTGCGGTGTTCATATATGTTTATAGTATTATTATCAGAATGAGGTTGGCATTTGGTAATGGTGTGTGAGTGAAAAATAGTGATTTTAGATCGCTCACTTCTAACGGCACTGCCCATCCAGTGATAGTCAACGAAATCATGAAACCTACATCAATGCAAAGCCGAAGGTTAGTACTTTCTAATGGTACCTTATTTTTCGCTCTAGATTTATTCTGTGCAGAGTTATAAAGGTTTAAAGTTTGTTTACATTTTGGCTGGAACCCCTGCGGGAGAGGCCAGTCGGGGCAAAACAATGCCCGCGATTAAAGGGTTAAACATTGTCTAGAAGCAAAAAATCTTGCATATAAGAATTATAATACCACAATGAGTCAAAGTGATAAAAATGATTACGATGCCCTTCGGTGAAAGGCCAAAAAAATAATTAAATGCAGTAAGAAAAACCTTAAGACACATATTGCAAGTATCAGCAAATCAAATCCCAAAGAATTTTTCCATTACATATGAAGCAAAAAGGTAATAACTCCATCAATCGGTCCCTTAATCACAGATGACGGAGAGCACTCTCATGATGAGACTATGATGGCTAAAAATCTTAATACTTTCTTCACGTCAGTATTTACAACAGAAAATATGCATATGATTCCTACTGTTTCCCCAATTCTTATAGAAGAGGGCAACATAATCACTGATATTACTGTTAGCGATCGCGACGTACTGCTTGCAATAAACAAATTAAAAGAGAATAAAGCACCAGGACCGGACAAAATATCACCAGGTGTATTGAAGGAACTACAGAATGAAATATCAAAGCCTTTATTTGAACTTTTTAACTTATCACTTGAGAGCAGTAAGGTGCCACACGAATGAAAGCTTGCTAACGTAACTCCAGTATTGAAAAAGGGTAACAGAGCACAACCAGAAAACTACCGCCCAGTTAGTTTAACATCAGTGGTTTGCAAATTACTTGAAACTGTTATCAAAGACAAGTTTGTGAAACACTTAGAAACAAACAATCTCATTAAAGATTTGGAACATGGTTTTCGTAACAATCACTCTTACTTCATGAATCTGCTGGACTTTTTCAGCGATATACTGAACATGTACGACGAGGCTAAATCTGTTGATGTTGTATACCTCAATTTTCAAAAGGCTTTTGAAAAGTTCCACACAAAAGACTTCTTCAGAAGCTAAAGGCACATGGTTTCAGCGGTAGAGTTCTCGGGTGAGTAGAAGATTGGCTCACCAGATGAAAGCAATTGGCTCACCAGATGAAAGCAAAGAGTAGTAATAAATGGAAAAGAGTCAGACTGGATAAACGTTACAAGTGGAGTGACGCAGGGTTCAGTGTTACATCCAATTCTGTTCTTAATATATGTAAATGATATTGACGAAGGATTGTGTTGAAAGATTTCAAAATTTGCTGATCATATTAAAGTAGGTAACAGAGCAAATACAGCACTGCAAAGGCAGGCAATTCAGAGAGCTATTGATCAATGGTTTAACCCTTTAACCGTGGGGCATCACTTTTGTGACGCTCGGGAGCAAGGGATCATACAGCGGGGGGTCACTTTTGCGATTCTGTGTTATTTTGAATTTGCCTGGGCTTTCAAGTGGTGGCTTTTATCATCTATCAGTACTGCCAGTGTCCAGCTATACTCATTTCTGCTGATGTCACCTGTACTCCCATCCACTGTTGACAATTTAGCCATTTTTCTCCTGTCCTTGACTCCCCCCCTCCTTACCTCCCCTCCATTACCCTCTCCTCCCGCCTGACCAGCTGTGCTGTGCTACATAAATGCTGGACGAATTTTTCCACTCATTTTATCCATTGAAATGTGTCCTTTGCCCTATTCTTATACAAAATAATATATAAAAGAATGAGAAAAGGTAATTGATACTGCCATACATCTGGACTGGGCTAATTATCACCTGGCAACACCTCACGTGCACTCGTTCGCTAATTTTCCTTGTTGATTTCCCCTTGAAATATGCCGTATGACCTGTTCTCATAATAAAAATACATATAAGAAAGGAAGGGAGAAGCCTAAGTGATATCTACATTTACCTGGAACTACCTAATTTATTATGTATTGTCTAGATTTCCTGCCAATCATTTCATAGCGTATATATTAGCAGCTGTCACCACGCTGACATTGGCAGCCCTTCACTGCCCCTAGCCAACAGCATTCAGTTTACAGTCGTCTTTCAAGGTGAAACCACATCGGATTTGCGCATGTCCAATTCTGCCGCTTTTTAGCCCCCATGCAAAGGGCCCTGTGACCTCTACCCCTACTTTAAACCTCGTGTGGAAAGGGGTAAAGGGCTAAGTGACTGCTGTGGAACGTGAACTGGCTAATTTATCGATGAAAATGATGGAGTGACTATGATCTTTCTGGTGACTCTGAAACAGTGCAAGTGGAAATGTAAATAATGTGTAAACAGCAAGTGAAAGCAATGAATGTAATTATAAGTGAACAGTGGAAAATAGTTTTATAAGTTACTGCAAGTGACAGTGCATAACATAGTGTGAATAAAATAGAAATGTATATAATGTAAATAAAATAGAGGATGTAAATATAAATATAAATGAGAAGTAATGTAAGAATACGAGTATATGTACTAGGAGTAATGAAAGTGAAAGTTTCACTCTAGCATGTATGAATACTATGAGTTATGAAAGTGAAAGTGAAAGTGACAGATTCGCTCTCAACACTAATATATAGGAAGAGAAAATGAATGCCTGGAGTGAAAATAAACTACTAGTACTGAAAGAAACTTATATATAAATATTGTATATATAAATAAGTGTAATAAAGTACTAGGAATATAAAGTGTGAGTGTGTTTATAAATAATAAATGACAGCTCCGCCTCAGAATACCATCGGGGAACCAGAACTGGAGGAAAGCTTGTATGCACTCGTAATTTACATTGCTTTCACAGTGTTTTTTTTTTTTTTTTTTTGAGTATGGATTCCAAACTACTTGAAATTCATAGAATAGTAATATCAGGCAGTGGTAACCATATTACAGGGTATCGGGAAATGTAAAGTGGAGACTTTGTTACCCAACTTCAGAAGTCTCCACAAGTCCTAGAGTACTTGACGAAGGCACAACAAACATCCCAGGAGAAAGCTGAAGGTATGTGCCATAGGCATATTTAAGTATAATATTCTAGGACTAATAACTGATTTTTGGCAAATATTTTTGGAAAGTTTGTCGGAACACGAATATCCTAGCGGAACATGCAAGTTGAGCCAAAACAACCCCGCGGTTTAGCGGTTAACTGGGCCCAAGTCTGTGAAATGGATTTCAGTATTAATAAATGCAAAGTGCTAAACATTGGCAATAAAAATGTAACAACAGGTTATAGCATGAATAACGTCCAACTTGATAGGGTAAACCATGAAAAAGTCTTAGTTTTATAGGCTAATAACAAACGATTTGAAATCAAGGAAACAATGTACAGGAGCTGTGAAAAAAAAAAAAAAACAATAAATTGATTGGATTCATAGGCAGAGCATTTGAAAATAATTCAGATAATATCGTCCTCACTTTGTATAATTCTTTAGTATACCCGCACTTGGAGTATTGCATTCAGTTTTGGTCACTGTATTATGAAAAGAATATGGAAAAGCTTGAAAGAGTTCAGCGAAGGATGAAAAAGATGATACCTAGATTGAGAAATATAATGCACGAGGAATGTTTAAAACCCCTGAATCACTTTACCCTAACAAAACGGAGGATATGGGGAAATTCAATTCAAGTATTCAAGATACTCAAAGGACATGATAACATGGCTGTCAATAAATACTTCACAGTTGATCACTCGAATTACGCTAGAGACAATGGACATAAAATGATTGGCAAATGATTCCAGCTGCATATAGCTAAGCATTTCTTCTTCAGTAGAGTTGTAAATATACGGAATAAATTGCCCTCCAATGTAGTAAATTGTAATACAGTACAAACCTTTAAAGGTCGCCTGGATAAGTATTTGTCGTCTAATCCCAAGCGTAATATGTTTACTCCTGAATAAAACTTGTGTATATATATATTTTTTTTTATTTCATTTTATTTTTCTTTTGAGCCTGGATCAATTTATTAAATGCAAAGATAGTATATGCACAGGGTAGGATATGCACAGATAGCCCTGAGTTAACAGTCACTACTCATACTTTCAACCTATGATGTGCTGTGGACCACTGAGGGTCCCTGTTAGTTAAGTGGCACCATCGGAATTTTTTTTTATATACCAGGGTTCAGTGTTTCAGGAGGCGACTTGTGTGCTTGTTCCGCATGGGAAAGTTTCTAGTCTCAGTGGAATCAACGGAGCTGGGGCCTGGTTGACTGCTGCCTGCCTTAATAGCACCAGACAAGGCTGCCACACCACCCCTGAATATCTACATTGTGCACTGTGCAAATTCCACGCTGTGTCCGCAGATGCCCCATCAACTCAACGTACCCGTACATAGTGACATGCATTAGTTATTTATTTATCCGATTATTCATTTTACTTTACTACTTCTCTTTCAGGTCATTCATACTGGTAGCTTATAGATAATTTATTATAGAATGTATCTTTTCCTTTTCAGTCTTTCCTGTGAACTTTCCATGTCAGTTTTTCCATGCTGCATGGTGATTTTTCTCACTTTTTCTTGCCAGTTTTAACTGAGAGGTTTGGAGGCGGGCAGAGCCTTCTTGCTTTACTGTCCTTATCCTTCAGCATGTAGAGTTAGATCTCGTAGTCATACTCTACTCTGTAAGAAATAACCTCGAAAGGACCATGAGGTGTTTTTCTGTTTGGTTTCCTTTGTACTCCTTTGCACTTTGTACACACCTAATATCTTGGAAGCGGATTTTGCAAGAGGAGTAATATGTTATTTCCATGATAAGTCCCGAGAGAATGAAGCCCCAAGTATGTTTTAAGATGATTCAGGATTAAGCTGGATATTGTTGAAAATTTGATGGTACTCCTGTGGAAGATTTTGTCGGGTTCATACATGTAAGAACAGAGCTTTTAATCCATTAAAAAGAACAAGATTACTTTTACTCCAGTCAGAGATATGAGCCAAGTCAGACATCAGCTGTGCCATAGCCTCATCCCTTGTTTGTTGAAGTACGTGCTGCGATGGACGCTGTGGGAAGTGAATGGAAATGTAAAGGGTGGAGTCATCAGCATATGAGTGGACGGGGTTAGAGGTACAGCATAGAAGGTCACCGATGAACCAAAGAAAGAGAGTTGGTGGTAGAAGAGAACCCTGAGGAACACCACTACCGATAGCTCTAGGAATAGAACGGTGGCAGTCTACAGGAGCAACTATAGTACGAGCAGACATGAAACTATAGATAAAGGCACAGATAGAAGAATAGAAACCATTAGAGGGCAGTTTGGAAATTAAAGATTCATGCCAGACTCGATCGAAAGCCTTTGAGATATCAAGTTCAATGACAAAGCTTTCGCCAAAGTCCCGAAAGGAGGATGACCACGAGTCTGAAAGGTAGGTGAGAAGTTCGTGAGTGCAGCATCCCAGGTGGAACCCATACTTACGATCGGAAAACGTTGTGACAGGAAAGATCCTTTAAAAATTTTTGGTTAAGAATAGACTCAAAAACTTTTGAAATACATGCTGTTAAAGAACTACACTAACATCCTGTATTTGTAAAGTATTTGAAACTGTTCTGTTATTTAAAAAAATTAAAGCACCTCTCCTATCATAACCTTCTCTGATTGTCATTAGGGGCTCAGTCAGGGATGCTCCACTGGCTATCTTTTCACCTTCCTTCAAGACTCCTGGTCATCCTCCTTTCGGGACTTCGGTGAAAGATTTGCCACTGAGCTTGACATTTCAAAGGCTTTCAATCGAGTCTGGCATAAATCTTAAATTTACGGGCCTCCAATGGTTTCAGTCCTAGATGTGCCTTTATCTCTACTCGTTTGGTAGCTGCTGTTGTAGACTGCCACTGTTCTCCTTGAGCTATCAATAATGGTGTTCCTTAGGGTACTGGTCTGTCACTAACTCCTTTTACTTCTATTCATCAATGACCCACCAAGGTTTACATGTAACCCTAATCACTCATATACTGATGACTCTACCCCTCACTTTTCCATCTACTTCACGCAGCGTCCATCTC
The DNA here is from genome assembly GCF_032717465.1 of Coenobita brevimanus. Classification (NCBI taxonomy): domain Eukaryota; kingdom Metazoa; phylum Arthropoda; class Malacostraca; order Decapoda; family Coenobitidae; genus Coenobita; species Coenobita brevimanus. The sequence goes on from NC_136985.1 coordinate 11,079,388, forward strand.
AACAGTTACTTCAACAAACGAGAACGGAGTCTATGGCACACTTAATATCTGACTTGGCTCATACCTCTGATTCGGGTAAAAGTAATCTTGTTTTTAATGCATCGAAAACCCAGTTCCTACATCTTTCGACCCATTAAAATCTACCATAGGAATATCCTCTAATTTGTAACAATACCCAAATCATTCCTGCATCATCTTTGACCATACTTGGTGTTTCATTCTCTCGGGATTTATCTTAGAAAAATCACATTACCTCCCTTTATAAAATTTCCTTCCAAGTTATTAGGTGTGCTATGTTGACTATGTACCTTTTTTACCCCTGCACAGTTGTTGACTTTAAACAGGGGTTTTATTTGCCCTTGTGTACACCACTACTTTAATGTTTGTGGAGATGCCCAACATACAACAAAAGTCAAAGACTTTTCATCTCATTAACTCTCCTCTTCTTACTGGCTGCCTTCAACCCCTATCTCTTTGCCGTGCTGTTGCATCGTTGTCTCTTTTCTTTCGTTAATTCAATGGTCACTGGTCCTCTGAATTCTCTGCTTGCATCCCTCGACCACCATAGCAGGCAGGTAGCACCAGTGTAGACGCAAACTCTTATCCCTTTTCTGTCCAACCCTCTAATGCACGAGTTAACTGTTAAGGGCAGTCCTTTATGAATCTAGGATAGAAAGTATCAGGAAAAAAAGTAGCAAGAAAAAACGTAACGGAAAGAAAGCAACAAGAAAAAACGCAACAAGAAAGAAAGTAACAAGAAAAAAAGTATCAACGGGTTTTCACATCACGTTTAATAATAATTTGTGCACTGCTTCGAAGCTTATTAATTTTCTGATTCGGAGTTTTGGTTAAGATTTATTTGCTGTTTCGAAGTGCACTAATTTTCATACTAATTCTATTGTTTGTTTGTTTTTTTTCAATTGGCCCACTTATTTATTTGTTTGCTGATTCAGAGTTTTTGCTCACTGTTTCAGAGTTTTACAGACCCTAATGCGAGCAGCGAGCCTACTTCATATGAGTAGCTGCGTACATAGCCAGTAGCAGCATGGAGGTCATAAAGAGTAATAAGGGTGGCACCAAGATTTGTTTTGAAGGATACATGTATACACGTTCGTGCACCCGAAAAGAAAAAAATTGGTGGAAATGTTCAGAGAAAGGGAGCAGAAATTGTAGAGGAAGACTAAGCACTACACACCAGTTGGATAATCCACAGGCAGGGCTACCTCACAACCACACTTCTGACCAAACCAGCGTGACCTATGCTATGTGTCGTAACATGATGAAGCAGCAAGCAGCCACCTCCCTGGACAAACCATCCCAAATCTTTGCCCAAGCAGTTGCCAGTCAAGACCATGATGTTCAGAAGCGGTTTCCATGTGAAGAGAACACCAAGCTATCCCTCCGGTATCAACGGCGCACACCAGCAATCCCTGAAAACCTATACGACTTCATATTGCCAGATGAGTGGAGGGTAACACTAGGACCCAGCCCTCAGCAATTCCTCCTTTATGACAACGGGCCAGAAGCAAACTCTCGTATCATTGCCTTTGCAACAGAAGAGGACCTAACTCGTCTAGCAGCTGCAGAGACCATCTACATGGATGGTAACTTCAAGATGGCACCACCACAGTTCACTCAGGTTTATGTGCTCAGAGTTTCATTGAGTGATACTTATGTTTCATGTGTCTATGCTCTGCTACAGAAGTCAAGAGCAGTGTACTCGGAGTTGTTTGATGTTATCGTCGAGCGTAGCTCGGAGTTAGGATTTAACCTTCAGGTACAGACGGTTGTGAGCGACTTCGAAGATGCTGTTTTACGTGCAGTGAGTGCCAGCTTTGGTAGAGAAGTGGATAGCAAGGGATGTTTCTACCACCTTACACAGAGCACTTGGCGTAAAATTCAAGGGATTGGTCTTACACAGCATTACCATTCAAACCAGGGGTTCCGGCTTTTCTGCGGTATGTTGGATGGACTTGCCTTCCTGCCCACTAATGAGGTACAAGAGGGCATGGAGTACCTAAAGACCATTAGTCCTCCAGAGGCAGAAGAACTGGTAGACTATTTTGATTCAACCTACGTCTCGGGTAGCTACAGATCCCGGCAGATCGAGGATTCACAGGGTGTCAGGCTGCGTCTTGCACCCCCTAAGTACCTCCCTTATGTCTGGAATGTCCATGAAGCTACATTACAAGGAAACTCCCGTACCAACAATGTATGTGAAGGTTGCAACAATAAGTTCTCAAACTTGGTTGGACACCATCATCCCTCTATATTTAAATGCATACAGTGGTTCCGGAAGGATCATGCCACTGTCGACACTTTGGTGCAACAAGACCTGATTGGCACAGCATCCAAACAAAAGAACAGCAAAAAGGCCATTCAAATGCAGATGCGACTACAACGCCTTTGCAATGACAGAGTGGAAGGAAGAAAGACCATCTCATAATTTTTAGATGGTATTGGACATAATATATGTATAACCCGAATTCTTCATTAAAATAAATATATTTTCTTGACATAGGTCAAAAGTTCAAAACCTACATGTTTTTTAGTTTTTTTATGGTATGAGTATGTAAATGTGACAGATGTTACTTTTTTTCCTAAATACAAGAAACACTGTTACTTTTTTCTGTTGTCTTTTTTTCCTGCAAAAGTTGTTACTTTTTTACCGTTACTTTTTTTCCTGATACTTTCTTTCCGATTTCCGTCCTTTATGTGTACAGCAGGTCAGCTCTGGAACTGTTTTCTTCCGTATGTATTCCCTATTGCCTATGACCACCAATCTTTTAAACGCAGTGTGTCCAAGCACCTTGAAGAGATCCTCAATTTGGGAATTTATCGTGTATTTATATTTGATTAGAGGAATCTGTTTGCAGGCTTGAAGCTTTTATTTTTTTTCCTTGCATTAAAAAAAGGAATTGCTGCAATAAAGTGCATCATACATGGAAACTGGGTTTGTTGTGATAGTAAATTAGTATTGTGTGTGTGTGTGTGTGTGTGTGTGTGTGTGTGTGTGTGTGTGTGTGTGTGTGCAGTTCCTCTCGTGCAGTTGTACTGTCAACTCTGCGATCCAGACTTTTACGTGGTCAAAGGGGCAGAACTTGTCACTACTGATGACCACTGTGTGCTGGAACGGTCGGGAACTCAGATTGACGGAGACTCTCTCCCAGTAGCGGCCTCTTCCGTTGCGTTTATTAGTTTTCCAGTGGTCAAGTTAAGAATGGTAGCATGCCAAAATGACGGGGCCAGTCACCAACTAGGCCAACCCAAGCCCGACCTTCGCAATTTCCCAAAATGCTTCTAAGCTGCACATTAATAAACTACTAGGTAAGATACCACCAATTCTCAAGGGTTATACAAACAATAAAGTTCGAGTGGGAGGGAATGTGTATTAACAAGACCAAAAAGTAGAAGTCTTCCCCAGCTACTTGCTTTACAGATTAAACCTGAATCAGTTGGCACATTGTTCGAAAAACATATCTCTATATGGTCCTAATATCAAATCCACAAAACTTAGCTCCTCTGTCCCAGTCCAATGTGTTTCTTCATAATCGTCCCTCTGAGCACAAATTTCACTGGTCCAGTCCTCTGCCACTCCCGACCTTAACTTCCACACTGGGACCTTCACTAACGCACTGGGACTTCAACCTCCACGCCTGGACTTGGACTCACTGGTACTTAGACCTCCACACTGGGACCTGCATTCAGCTAAAAAATGTAGGGGAGGTGAGCAGGAACGCAGGACTCACTTCTCCAAAAGCTAAGGGCGTCACCGTTACACTTCAGAATTCCTTGAAGGGAGGAGGGGGGGAGGATGACGACAGTACCGACCATCTGCCACCTATCACGGCCGGTGAGCGAGTGAGACAGCCAAAACTGCGTGATGCAAAGGGGAGGGGGGGGGGATGACGGCGTACGTAATTTAACATTTTTATTATTACGGACTCGTGATAGACTCAGTGTGATGTCTTTCCCCTTACAATCGATTACCCGAAAAAAATGACATTCTCTAGTTATGATAACTACTCAAAAACACCTCTATACCCTTACATCGAAAAACAATGAAAATCATCATGCTTTACATCACTTTACGCACGCGTACATTATGCTGGATTACGTGACCAAAGGCACAGTTCCCATCCACTCGAGATTTTATATTATAAAGAGACTTAACACTAGTAAATTACAGTTGGATAAAAAAGTGACTTAGCAACTAGGTAACTTAATCTACGTTCTGGTAACGTTCGCATGGTAACAACTATGTCCCGGCCACACTCTCTCACTAAACCGAACTTTTGATCATATAAAATGAACTGGATATAACTCATTATCACTTCCGGGCACTATAGCCTCCCACGGTTTGGGAAAACCAAAAGTTCTGACGAGTGGACCTGAACTCCTGAGAAATACTCAGTACCCATACATAACACACACGGTACGCAAGTTCACCTGCTTGACCAGTCTCCCTCAATACTACTACTGTGGGATGTTTCACACGCTCCTTGCTCGTGAGGGGAAACCAATCTACACACCTCCAAAACACCAGCCAACGTGTCCTATACTGTGTCTGTGGGATATTACATAAGCTCCATGCTCGTGAACAGTCGGCGGCTATCATGTCCCCCAAAAAATCCTCTACCACAAGTAAATTTTCTCCTGGTACTCACTATATGCAACTAACGACGTATGCCACTCACCAGGCATGTTACTCACAAGGAGAATGTCCTGCTACCAGGAGAAACTTTGTGCTTAGTTAAGAGCAACACGAGTCGCTCCACTGCATTCTGTCCAGAGAGACCGAGTGAAACCTACCTACCTCTCCTAACATGCGAGAGCCCCATAGTTCAACTTCTCCAAGCCCTATACTGTAGAGAAACTGGAAACCTTCCCTCTCTCTCTGAGCAATCCTATACTGCAGTTTGGGTATTACATACACTCAGTGCTCGAGGTTCTCAAAGCAAGTAGGAAACCTCCAGGTGGAGATCTTCAGGTAGAACTGCACCTCACATGTACAGTTTCCTAACTCTGGGGAAAAAAAAATTAAAGTCCTAACTGTGAGATATCTCATTATCCCTAACTAAGCCTAACAATCTAACCTAAAGAAAAAAAATCGAGGTAAGGTAAGAACGACAATCTATACACAACGGTGTACTCGATTTGACAAACACGCAGCTTCCACGCCTCATCTTTCCAAAAGCTGGACATACCCTCAACAACTACTCAACCCTATTAATCAACCCAAAATTACAACATCATAGGTACTGGTGGAAAAGATAAATATGCAGGTACGGTCCGGAGAGACCTGGAAGGGTATACCTGACTCCATGTTCCCAGTCAGTTAAGGCAAGGACAAAACGTGCTTAGAGAAAACAAAATGAGTATGTACAATATATACCCATACACCCATCATCTACGTGTACTGCAACCTCTCAGGCAGTCTCCGAGATCTTGCACTAGGCAGTATCTCTTCCTCTTCCTCACTGGTCAAAAACTTGTGATCCACGGTACTCAATAAGGCATCTCTTTCAACATATCTTTTGACCTTTTCAGCTGCCCTACTCAAGATGGTGCCAACAAACACATTTTCTAACTCATAGGCTCTGCCCTGATCGATAATTCTGACAATCTTATAAGGACCCTGCCATTTTCTATTTAGCTTTGATGCCGTACCAGGCATGCACTCTTCGACATAGATCCAAACTAATTCACCTGCTTCCAGAGAGTCAGTCCTATGTGCCTCATTTGCCCTGTTAAGGTACTCTGCTCTCATCCGACATTGTGTCTCCTTGAGCATCTGTTTGACATCTATTTTCTCTATACAGTCTTCATCAGTAGGCAACTGCAAATCTACCTCCCGATTTGAATGATGACCACAAAAAGCAAAGAATGGTGATGTACCTAGGGACGTATGCACTGCTTCGTTTAATGCTTTCTCAGTGTCGCACAGGTGTATGGGCCATGTATTTGGGTGTTCATGGCTCAAGATTGCCAGTACTGTCTTTAAGGTCCTATGTGCTCTCTCAATAACTGAACTTCCTCGACAGTGGTAGGGTAGACAGAATCCTTACTTAATCCCGGCTCTCCTACAAAAATCTCTAAACTCTGCACTGGTGAATTCTCCTCCATTGTACATGATGACTACCTGCGGCTTGCCATACCTACAGATGTCCTTCTTAAGTTCTTCAGCTACAGCTTTGGTGGATTTTGTACGAAGGGGGAAGATATGTAGGTACCTAGAAAAATGGTCTATCACCGTGAGACAATACCTGTGACCACTCCTACTATTATGCAAATCTATGCGATCTATCGCAACTCTCTGACCATTATCATCAACTGGTGGCAATTCCTTAAAATGGTGCACAATCTTCCCGTGATCCTTAAACTGCTCACATGACTTGCATGATTTAACAAAATGTCGCACATCGGTCAGTAGAGATGACCAATAGAAAAACTGCCTTGCCTTGGCTACCGTCTTGCGTTCTCCTAGGTGTGAAGGGTTATGAACAATTGAACAGGCAATAGCAACTAAAGACTTGGGTACCACCAGGCACAACATCGACTTTCCCGTTTCTTCTCTTCGCACATACTGAATCTCCTCATTCATTTCGAAAGCATAAATGGGACTATTACCAGACAACTTGCTGGGTAACTGACCTCCTTCTAAATACTGAATTAGCTTGGGTCTGCTCTCTGGGCTTCCCGGACCTTGTCTACCGTAAGACCCAGCCACAGAAATTCTGCATTAGATTGGGTTATATCTAAGGTCTCCTCGATTGCTCCTACTGGTCTACTCAAAGCATCTGGGACATAACGATTCACACCCTTTTTATACTTTATCACAAGATCGTAGTCTCTCATCTCCAACAGATAACGCGACATACGTGGGCATTTAGTCTTTTTCTTAAAGATAATGGTTAATGATCTATGATCAGTGACGATGGAAAAGGGTTTGCACCATAAATAGTGGCTGAAAAATCTACATGCACTCACCACTGCCATAGCTTCCTTGTCTGTTACTGAGTATCCTTTCTCTGTTGGAGTAAATTTCTTTGAAACGTATCCAATAGGTCTGAAATCTTTCTCGCCCTCCAGCTGCATAAGAGCTGCGCCAATGTGCGAGTCACTAGCATCTGTGTGTAACTCGAACGGTTTAGTTAAATCTGCCTTTACTAGTACTGGAGTTGACACTAACTTTCTTTTAAGAACGAAGAATGCATTCTCACACTCCGACCATTCAAATTTTGCGTCCTTCCTAAGCAAATTAGTGAGAGGACTGGCGATGTTAGCAAAGTCAGGAATGTGTTTGCGAAAGAAGTTACACATGCCCACAAAGCGTCTCACTTCCTTGGCCTTCGTTGGTCGTGACATCTGTTCAATGGCTTCGAGATTCTTACTGTCAGGGCGTGCTTCTTTCTCCGACACTACATGTCCCTAGAACTTAATTTCTCGCTTATGAAAGAGCATTTACTAACATTCAGCTTCATTCCAAACTCGGTTAATCTTCCAAAGCTAATCTTCAGTTAGTCTAGCATGTGATCGAAAGAGTCTGCCCAAATCACAACATCATCTAGGTAGTTACGGTACCAACCTTCTCTAACTAAAGGGGCTAGCACTTGCTGCATTTTCCTCGTGAAAATTGCTGAACTTACAGACAATCCAAAAGGTAAGCACTTGTATCTGAACAAATTAACTCCAAAAGAAAAAGTTGTCAAGTCTCGAGAGCTTTCATCGAACCGAACTTGGAGGTAGGCGTCTTTCATATCAAGAGTGCAGTAAAACTTTTTCCCAGCACTTTCCTCTACTAATTCGTCTAATCGGGATAGGGGTTGGATATATATCTTGACCTTCTTATCAAGAGCCCGATAATCAATACACATCCTTTTACTGCCGTCCGGCTTCCTGACTAAGACTATGGGGGCTAAACATGCACCGTTCGATTCCTCAATCACATCCTTTTCAATCATCTCGGAAATTATCTTCCTTGCTTGCTCAGGATGTCGATACAAGGGCATATGCACGTGTTAAGAGTCAATAGTATCAATGTGGGCTTCAGGTACTTTAAGGGTGCCAATTTCCTTCAGACCAAGAATGTACAGTGCTTTATTATCCAATATCAACTCTCTCAATTTGTCCCTCTGTGACTGAGACAAATGTGTCCACTTCAGCTCTCTGAGAATTGAAGTAAGTGCAGCACGTCTGTCACTCCCATCCTGTGCCTGATCCATGTGTGGTAGCAATGCATTATCTACCCGAACTACTGGTGCCACAAGGTCACCTTCTGCCTCGCCTACTGGTTGCACTAATTCAAGTGGACTTCTGTCCTGTTCCTTGGGGCTAAGATAAGTAATATTCGACTCGTCAGCAACACGGTACGTCCCCAACACTTGTCCTGGGTTTAGCTTCACTGGTCCCTTGGTTACATTGGCAATGGGTAAATAGCATGTCCCATTCTCACTAACTCTCACGCAACAATTTGGTGTTAATGAAGCTTTACCCCTGGCCTTCTGAAATTTACTAACATGTAAGACATCTCCGGGTTTTCTGTCTTTTAACTCAATTGGTACTGACATCAATGTCTGTGCAGGTACCACGGTTCTACACTTCACTTGTACTAGCTCTCCTACTGCCTTTCTCGTATGGTTAGTCTGGAACTTTATTCTGTTCACTGTCTGGCAATGCTTATTTCGGACCTCGTACTGCTGACCACCCCAATGCATCACCTGACCTTCTCCGTCCCAAGTGAAAATCGCCCTACCAACTAAATCCGTACCCATGAGCACTTCAGTTGACAAATAATAGTCTGGGACCACTACAAATCACTGCACTATGTTTGTCACTGTACTATGTCGGCACTTGCTAATCTTTAATCCTAATCTATTTGCTGTACTTTCTTTCATCAATGTTGCTACACTACCAGTATCTACAAAAGCTGAAACCTGATACTGGCCCAAAATCAAGCATATCACTGGAGTGTCTACTTCACCTTGAACTTTTCGGACTTCTTCCACCTCACCATCTGAAAGGTTCTGACAGCCCTCATTCTGTTCTACATCCTGTACACTACACACAACGTGACTGGCAGCCTGCATTACCTCAGGGGCCTCTAGTCATTCCCTAGGTGGTTGGGAGTCTGGATGCAATTGAGAATCCTGCTGTGGAAGGGGATTAGCTGTTGTGGGAGGTATACTTGGCACACTTCTCTCCTGTTTTCTACTCAAGTTAGGTCTACCAGGGCATCCCTCATGTCCCTTTCTAGAGTTCGTTTTCAAGCACTCAAAACAACTTCCTCGCTCTGGTTTCCTTGGACAACTCACCCAGTCATGTTTACTGCCATCTGAACACCACCCACAAGGCCACATTGTAGATCTAGGTTTAAAGGATACCTGACGTACGGGTATTTGATTCATTGGATAAGCATTGTCACTTTCAACTGGAGGTATGATTCTAGTAGGGGTTGGAACATAATTATCAACAGGCCTTTGTTCATCCACAACTTTTGCCACTCTACGCCACTGTCATAACCCCTTTCTCTCTCTAATTCTGAAATAAAGGTCTCCTCCATTCCCAGATCTTTAAACAACTCTAATCGTTCCCTTACTTCCTGTGGTACATTACATAACACAGCTTTCTTCCACAACTGCTCCACACTGGGAGGGTCAATATGGGGATGTTCTCTAAAAACTGCCCTAAAGTTACTTCTGAACTGTCTAACAAATCTTTTAGGTGGATCCTCAAACTTATACTCCATTTGGGCAAACTCGCGGAATGCATCAGCGATCCCTTCGGGACCTCTGAACTCACACTACAACAATGACTTAATGTCCCCATAAGTACCACTTGCCTCACATAAGCTTAACTCTCCCAGAACATATGTATGGAACTCTATGTCCATATGGGTGAGTGCTACCGCCTTCCGCTGTTCTAAGTTAGCAGTCACTGACTCCACCTGCATCAAGAAGTGATCCACCAGGGTCCTCGTATGTAGACCATACATTTCACTCATCCTTAGAACGTCAACATCCTTATACTCTAGTACTACCGAATTTTCCTGATAGCTCTGCATACCTCCTACAGGCAAATTTGACCACTGTGGAGTTGACTGCCTAAATGGATTTCCAGACATAACGGGAGTATACTGTGATGGACCTCCAACCTTTGTCGGGGTGAGTCCGGGTGGGCCTAACGTGTCCAACGTTCTAATATGCTCAAAACACTCATCAATTGCGAATGGTTCCTGTTTCACCTCTACTCCCTCAGGCATTTCAGTGTCAAGGTCCATTAACTTTTCTACACGGATTCTATCATGAATTATATGAACTTGAGCAACCCCAAGAGGTGAATGCTCAACTACTTAAAATGCCCAACTGCAGCTTGAGCAACCCCAGGAGGTGAATGCTCAACTGCAACACCAAAATAGTACACACTAAAAATACACATACCTTATAATTCTACATATAATGCTACGTACATATACCTTTGAGAACTGAGGGATGAGCTATTATGTTAATTTCAAGTTAAATTACCCTCACATTATTAGGTCATCCCAACGCTGTGTCACCACTTGTACTGTCAACTCTGCGATCTAGACTTTTAAGTGGTCAAAGGGGCAGAACTTGTCACTACTGATGACCACTGTGTGCTGGAACGGTCGTGAACTCAGATTGATGGAGACTTTCTCCCATTAGGGGCCTTTTCGGTTGCGTTTATTATATTTCAAGTGGTCAAGTTAAGAGTGGTAGCATGCCAATATGACGGGGCCAGTCTCCAACTAGGCCAACCCAAGCCCAACCTTCGCAGTTTCCCAGAATGCTTCTAAGCTGTACATTAATAAACTACTAGGTAAGCTCTATACCACCAGTTCTCAAGGGTTATACAAACAATAAAGTTCGAGTGGGAGGGAATGTGTATTAACAAGACCAAAAAGTAGAAGTCTTCCCCAGCTACTTGCTTTACAGATTAAACCTGAATCAGTTGGCACATTGTTCGAAAAATATATCTCTATATGGTCCTAATATCAAATCCACAAAACTTAGCTCCTCTGCCCCTGTCCAATGTGTTTCTTCATAATCGTCCCTCTGAGCACAAATTTCACTGGTCCAGTCCTCTGCCACTCCCAACCTTAACTTCCACACTGGGACCTTCACTAATGCACTGGGACTTCGACCTCCACGCCTGGACTTGGACTCATTCACTGTTACTTAGACCTCCACACTTGGACCCGCATTCAGCTCAGAAATGTAGGGGAGGTGAGCGGGAGTGCAGGACTCACTTCTCCAAAGGCTAATGGCGTCACCGTTATACTTCAGAATTCCTTGAAGGGAGGGGGGGGGGAGGATGATGACAGTACCGACCATCTGCCACCTATCACTGCCGGTGAGCGAGTGAGACAGCCAAAACTGCGTGATGCAAAGGGGAGGGGGGGGGGATGATGGCGTACGTAATTTAACATTTTTATTATTACAGACTCGTGATAGACTCGGTGTGATGTGTTTCCCCATACAATCGATTACCCGAAAAAAATGACATTCTCTAGTTATAATAACTACTCAACAACACCTTTCTCTTTATACCCTTACATCGAAAAACAGTAAAAATAATTGTGCTTTACGTCACTTTGCGCACACGTACATTATGCTGGATTACATGACCAAAGGCACATGTTCCCATCCACTCGAGATTTCATATTATAAAGAGACTTAACACTAGTAAATTACAGTAGGAAAAAAAAGTGACTTAGCAACTAGGCAACTTAATCTATGTTCTGGTAACGTCCACATGGTAACAACTATGTCCCGGCCACACTCTCTCACTAAACCGAACTTTTGGTCATACAAAGTAAACTAGATACAACTCATTATCACTTCCGGGCACTACATCCGCCCACGGTTAGGGAAAACCAAAAGTTCTTGCATTAAGAAAAGGAATTGCTCCAATATAGTGCATCATACATGGAAACTGGGTTTGTTGTGATAATAAACTAGTATTGTGTGTGTGTGTGTGTGTGTGTGTGTGTGTGTGTGTGTGTGTGTGTGTGCAGTTCCTCTCGTGCAGTAAGAACTTAGCCAAATAAGTGCCTTAGAAAAAATGAAAACTACACGTGTCGAAAATGGACATGACCACAGGGATAGCTCAGGTGATTTATGCGACACAGAAAACGTACTCGTAGAGAAAGTAAAATGAATAATAATGGCCAGTCATGTATATTAAACCTTGACATTTCTTTTCTCTCTCCCATCAACATGGACATTGTTACTCTGAGTAAACCGGAAAAATTGGGCATGTAAACTGAGTTAGCCAAACGTATAAGGGGTGATGATTCATTCATGTGGCAGTGGAGAGGAGTGTCAAGGACAAGTCGGGCAAGCGGGTGCATGAGTGTATGCGAGCACGGAATCCCTCATTGTCCCAGCTGGGGCGAGGGCTGTGGGCTGTAACTACTAACTCGCCCCCATACGAATACATCCATTCGTGACTCCGCACATTACCTCCATTCATCACCTCCTACCTCCACAACGCCTCCACCTAGAGCTGACATGAAGACATTTACAATGGAAAGATGAAGGGCAGATGAATAATCTGGTGCTTAATTGAAAGTTCAGTATACTGTAATTATGGAGCCATGACTGTTTGAAAAAGCCTACTTTCAAGGAAAAAATGCTTACTCGAAGGGCTTGGCTTGTAGGACCCCCAAGATTCAGGGGTTAAGATTGAAGTGAGTGTAATACTTGAGAAACTACATTCAGAAGCTGTTGGTGATATGATAATTAAAAAGGAGTAGTACCAATGGTGACTGACGCCCTGTTCATGGGAGCTTGAGTAGATATACACTTTTTGTAGACTGGTAGGCTACAGTAGGACAGGTAGTGCTGGCAATTTATTTAAGATTTTGATTAGAAACTCTTTGTGAAACACAGGAAGCTAAAAAGGGTTGCATGAGCTGAGACGAATTATTAGAAAAGATTAGAATGTTTAAGTGTTGAAGAAGGGTGGGTGTAGTACACAAGGCCAAGATTAGTAAAACATTAGCAAAGGATTAAATCAATTTTATTTTTATGGCAAATAAACAAAAAAATAAGCATACTCCACTTTCAAATACGTGGCGTCCTACAAAAAAACACAAATTAGAAATTTTGCATTAGAGGTACATTCTTCGTTGCTGAATAGCTTACCTTATGTCAGATGCTGAGGTTTCATCATTTACAACCAAGGTGTTCATCATAGAAAATGTCCAGTGGGAAACGAGTAGAGCCCCGAGGTCTTCTCTGGGCAGGTGAGTGACCACCAGGAGCCTCGTCGACCACACGAGAAGGCGGCCATTGAGGGACCAATCGGTGAAGGCAGTGAGGAAGGCTGGGTCGTCACTCACCACCACCACCATCACGCACCACGACACCTGCCGCAGCTGCTGAAGTCACCATGGTACAAGTTAGCTGTGTGAGCTACCCGCCTGAACAGTAATGTGAGATTGACCAACCCACCTCAGTAGTAATGTGAGAATAACATACCCACCTCAGCAGCCCAGTGAGAGTGGCCTACCTACCTCTACACTAATGTGAAAGTGACCTATACGCCTCACCAGTAATGTGGGAATAAGCTACTCATGTCGTCACATAAAGCGAGAGTGAACTACCCTCGTAAGCAGTAATGTGAGAGTGGTAAACCCACCTCAGTAGTAATGAGAGAATACCTGACTGCCTCAAGAGTTATGTAAGAGTGACCTACCCACCACAACAGAAGTGTTGGAGTGACCTCCCCACCTGAGCAAATGAATGTAAGAGTGACCTACCCGACGAGCCTGGCTGACCACCAGGGAGAGCTGTGCCTGCGTCACGTTAGTGTCCTGGCCGTCCACACCCACCTCGAACACACCTACACCCTGTGCCGCTCCAGCATCACCAATACTCTAATAAAATGCAGTATATAATTATGCAGAGTAATTAGTTTTCATAGGGTTAAGATGCTGGCGAGGAAAGTGTATTATTCCTTTAAGATTTCTTCTTAATTATCTATCTGTCTATAGCCAGCCGTCTCAATGCCGCAAGGGAAGGCAACAAACAAATCGGTTCCATGTCTTCTGTTCCCGGCCATTTTGCTGACTTCCCCCAGCTCTAACCTCCTCTCTCATAAACCTCTCCACTCCATCCCTCCATCTCATGCTTGGTCTCCCCCTTCCTCTTCCCCCCCCTCCACCTAACTCACATACACTCTCCTCGTGAGGCTCTCTTTCCCCATCTTCTCCACGTCGCCAAACTACCTCAGTCTATTTCTCCAAACGCTTTTTATCCCATCCACATCCACACCACTACGTTCCTTCACTTCCTTATTTGTCAGTCTGTCATTCCATGTAACTCCACATGCTCCTTTCAAATAACTCATTTCCGTTGCTCTCATTCTTGACTTCTGTCCTTCCAACAAGGTTCAAGCTTCACTTCCATGTGTTAATGTTGGTATAATAATCCTATCTAGGCTTTTTTATCCCCATGTCCACTTCCCTATTCCCTATCACCGCTTTCTAAGAATCAGGGACATTCATTCCCTGTTGTACCTTTTCATCCAAATTTCCATCCTTACTCATCACACTATCCAAGTACTTAAATAAACTCACATTTTCCATTTCCTCATCATCTAGCCTCACTGTGCATTCAGTAACATCTTTTCTCTCGAAGACCACAGCTTTACTCTTCCCTGCATTAACCCTTAGATTCCGTTTCTTACACATTCTCCCAAACTCAGTCACCAAGCTTTGTAATTCCCCTTCGTCGGCATTTAACAATACAGTATTATCTCCAGACAATAGAACAGGAAGTTTCCAAACGCTGCCCTCTCTCATCAGGACCTCTCTAACATCCACTGCCCAACTTTGTATCTCATTTATATCTCCATCCATATACAGATTGAACTACCATTGATATATGATAAGTCTTCGTTTCAGTTCAACATTTAATCAGAAAAATATACTCAGTTCACCATTCACACGTACTGCAGCCTTAGCGCCCTCATACATACCCTTCACGGGATTCAACAGCTTCCCACTTACAGTACTCCATATATTCTTAATATTTTCCACATTCCTAGTCCATCCACTCAGCCATATGATTTCTCCAGATCGATGGAGGGCATATACAACTTCATTCCCTATTAGAATCTTTTCCACTGAAGATCTTAGGACGAATGTCTGATTTACACAACCTCATCTCTTCCTAAAACCTCCGTTTCTTCTCTAACTCATTCTTCTGTTATTTCCCTAACTCTGTCAATGAGAATCCCACCACATTTGCGACTTAATACTAGGTGGTGTGGATTTGTTCATACCAAGTCAACAGTTCACTTAAAGATCGAACTCTCCAAAATGGTTTGATAGCGGCTGTGCCGGAGCAATGGCCCAAGAGTCATTAGCATGTAACTCTTACTTAAAATAAAAAATATTTGAATCACTCTCTTCGTTTAAAATTCCTGGAAACCATGCAAAGGCTGTGGTAAACCTTGCCAAATCAAACTTTCTTCAAAATCAAGCACCAAAACTAGGCTACTTAACAACCCTAATGACAATAGAATATTCTGGTCAACTCTAGATTCTTTCAATAATAACTTTAAGACATCATCCATTCCCCCACTAAAATCTTCAGATGGTAACATTATAAATGACCCGCTGTTTGTAACCATTTGTAATAATATGTAGTATGTAAGTATAGCATGTAAGTATTGTAAGTGTGATCCAAGTAGGGCGCCATTGATCGCTTACTAATGTCTGGCCTAATTCAAATTTTGCTGAACCATGGGTTTGAGGCCGCACCACCGCCCTAGCCGGTGAGAGTCGAGCAGTTAGCAATGGTCTGGGGACGGATAAGGGTCGTGTCCATATGGCTCCTGTGTGGAGATATAAGGCGGTTCTTAATATATCATCAGAAAACTACTCCGAAACTTTGAATTCACCTACGACTGACGTCAAGGGGGATTAACATTGTTAACCCTAGATAGGAAGACCTGTGCCATATGGATACACGGCCAGGGTGCGTTTAAGTTTCGCGGTTAATGGTGTCCTGAATAATGCATAATCGGCAACATTATTCTTTACACCAAGCAGTCCTGATTCAGCCTATGCTGTTTCTGCCTGCAGGCTCAAGTTCCCACCACTGTCGACTCTCTGGTGAGTACCTGTGTATCCAACTGGCACATGTCTTCCTGTAGCGTATAATTTTTGTAAAAAAAAAAAAAGAAAACAGAGAGACGAGGGCCATTCTGTCAAGGTTGAAGACTTGAACGCATATTTTGAGTGTTTTAGGCACAATATGACCATGTACGTGCGTGTAACATGTCCCACTATGGGCAGTATAAAGTAGTATATATAGTTTTCTTTGGTTTGTAGTGTATTTGTGTAGGTAATGGAGGCAAAACAAGCTAGGTAGCTGTCCCATACAGAGCTGGCAGAATATTCTGAAGCTGGAGTATTTCAAGAGGACTGTTGATATCACATTAAAATCCCTAAGTGACACTGAAACCCTTGATTGTTATTGTGGGTGATGGGAAATTGACCTAGTGTAGCAGTGACCCCGTAATGGGGGGGCTTTAGGGGTCAATTGTGGCCGGAACAATGGGTAATTGGGAATTATTATTTACAGGTGTGTAGTCATGGGCCCCAAATGAACAAGATACCTGTTAGACGAAGAGCTGGCAGAGTATCTGAAGTCAGAGGAGTTCAGCAGGACTGCTGACACCACACTGGAAACCCAGAGTGACACAGAAACCCATGATGTTAGTGCGGGTGATGTGACACTGACTGAGTGTACCAGTGACCCTGGTGGTGGTGTCACGACCGTCATTGCACCACACAAGGACCCACAAAAGTAGCCTGACACATTGAATGCTTTGAGGGTAGTCTTGTATATCTTTATTACCTGTTTCCATTTATGCCAGGCACCCAGCTCTCTGTGGAATCCAGGGTTGGCAGGCCGATTGTGTGATATTTAGGTATTAAATTTATAGGTTTAGGTAGGGTTTTTGCTCAATTCCTTGTATGTGCATCTCAGGAAGGGAATAAGTCAGTACTACTTTTTTCCCTCACTTTTTTTTCAAGTAACTTATAAATGAATTTATTTTTTCTCAGTTTTATTAATTCGTAGTCATCTGGTCTCTACGGGAGTTATATTTGTATTTCAGCTCAATTAGGTTTGAATAAAACATCTTTGTATTTTTTTTTTATTATTTTCCTTCAGTGTATCTAATTGGCACAGGTTTTCTATCCCGAGGTCAGAAGGGATATCTTCCTATTTAGGGTTAACAGCGTGTGGGAAAGCAGATATGTTTGCCAGTACATTTGCAAGAAATTCTACCATAGAGGAAGTCAGTGAGAAGGTCCCAGTACTAGAATTCGACTGTCCTGAAATTGTTGCACTTAAAATTCAGACAAGTCACGTAAAATCCATCCTAGACAATTTACCTATCAACAAAGCTCCAGGACCAGACGGAGTTCCTTCAATTGTTCTGAAAAAGTGTTCCTCAGAACGTGCCTCTGTTCTAGCTAAATTATTCAGACTGTGCATACGTACTTCTTCATTCCCTAATTCATGGAAAGAAGCCAACATCCACCCAGTTTTAAAGAAAGGAAGTTCCTCTCTCCTCTCTGATTACAGACCAATAGCTGTCACATCTTCTTTTAGTAAAATATTTGAAATTTTAATTAATAAGCACATAGTTAAACATCTTGTCTCCAACAACTCAATTAGTGATAGACAATATGGTTTTCGCCACGTACTCAATCTCCTGACTCATACCATTCATCAGTCAATCGACCTACATGGAGAAACTCATGCAGTAGCCCTTGATATTTCTAAAGCTTTTGACAGAGTATGGCACCGCTCCCTGTTGTCCAAACTCCCTTGCTATGGACTAACATCTTTTGTTCCTCTGCTTTCCTCATATCTCAGCGACAAAAAAATAAGAGTAAAAGTAGATGATGTATATTCCAATTTCCACTCAATAAACGCCGGCGTGCCACAGGGATCAGTTCTGGTGCCAACCCTGTTCCTGGTTCATATTAATGATTTCTTGTCTGTCACCAACAATCCCATCCATTCATATGCAGATGACTCAACACTTCATAGTTCATTCACACTCAGACACCCAATTATGAAGTCTACTATCTCTAACTCTGAACTCAGAGTAGCCATTTCCATAAATCAAGACTTATCTACGATCAATGAATGGGGACAAAACCTTGCCTCATTTAACCCGCCCCATCCCGACGACGTATGGGTACGTTGCAACGATTTGCATTTGCCAGTCCCGGCGACGTACCAGTACGTCGTGCAATTGCAAGGTCGCTAATTTGCACAATTTTCAATTTTCGCACGTGATTTTTCGTATGTATACACGGGACACCTTCCTCTATTCCTGTACAAGATACCAAGCAGGGACAATGCCTTACACTTCATAACCTCCCCCCTCCCCCCCTCACACCATTGTCTTGGCAAAGGACCTGTTACCAGTGACCTGGCTAGTAAAGTTATTCAGGGCCAGAGTGATTCCCCAATCGATGACAATGTGGAGGACAATGTTTACATAGCATTAGAAGAAGAAACAGCCAGAAATAATGATCAGGTAGTGTGACAAAAATACGTCAGGTATGGTGATTAGTTAGTGAGTGAAACAATGCTTATAATGCCTTTATTACTGCTTGAAAACCAATATACTGTCATACTACATATACATTCATACCAAGTAAATAAATAAATACCGTTTATGAGTGGATAAAATAGTTACCCTCCCATAGAACTCGTTTTCTTTGGTGCCAGCATGTTAGAAAACCCACTCAGGTAAGGAGGAACTCCTACCTGGATTGGGCACTTTAAACCTCAGGTGAGCGATTTCTCTATGAATTTTCGATGTTTCTCACCAAAAGCGAAGGTTTTAGCCAAAAAAAAAAAAAATCGAAAATACCTCGGGACTGGGGGATGTCGGAGGTGCGGAAAACCTCGGGACGTGATGGGTTAATGCTAGTAAAACTAAATATATACAATTTACTAATATACAGATATTGCCAGATTCGTATATTACCTTCAATGCTACTAATATTCCCATCTCCAAAAATATTGAAGTTCTTGGTGTCTCGCTTAACCCACTGGTGCCCAGCGTCCAATATAAAGGACAGAAGTGGGCATTTTCAAAATTTGATAAAGAAGGAAACCCCGGGGTAGGGACCTATGAGCTTCGCGATGATGAGCCGATAGGTGGAGGGCAGTACCCTTAGTACCCGTCCAGCAAAATCCCTCTCGCAGGAACTCTGGCCACTGATGGGTTAACAATGCCCTCAGCTGGTCGTCTCATGTCAGATCACTTGCTAAGACCGCCTCAAAGAAACTTGGATATTTGTACAGAGTCTGTAAGTTCTTCACTGATGAGCAGTTAGCTATAATTTATATGAGTCATGTGAGCTTTCAGCTTGAATATTCCTCACCCTTGTGGAGTGGATGTGGAGAGGTTGCATTAAAGCAACTAGACGAAATTCACAACAGAGCTGCTGGAATTGTTAATGACCCTGCTATTATGGATAGGCTGCCTTCCCTAACCCCTATCCGCTGGCTGACGTGTATGCACGACAGGATTCAGGGTGCAGAGGGCTGCTGGTTGACTTGATATACCGCACCCATCTTCCTGCCACTGTTTGAGCATAGGACCATTTTCTGTGATACCTACGGGGTAGGTAGGACCCCCAGGTACCCCGCAGTTGCACGGTTCAGTTTTTGCTCGGCAGTGGTAGCGAGAGGAGCCATGTCATCTTCCATGACATCATCCGATTCCGTCCCACCGGATGAAGTGCTGATTGCCTCATCAATCCCGGCGAAAATTTAGCCCTTAGTGCCACGTAAAGGGTTTAATGATAGTGCCATAGGATGTGACCTTGACGATACTGTCTCCTCTCGTACACTCAGCTAGAGTACGTCCTCTGAGGAGAAAAAAAGCTATGGCGTGGAGAGCAAGCTCTCTCGCCCTCCAACCCCTACTCACCCTCCAACGTCAGAGAGGGCTCTCTGACTTCTCCAGGAGGAAGGGACAGTCTACGAGAGTGATGATTTCGGCGATGAGGAGGCGCAAGATGACCCAGGACATTGGGAAAGTGACACGGACCTGGCGGTCATCTGTGGAAAAAAACTCCGCAGAGCCATTTCCCCCACACTCTCGTCGCCTGCTTGCCGACGTATCTTCCTCTAGCGCTCTCCCACACCTCAGCCTACCACTTGAAGGGCAGAATCTCCACAATCAGGCCCTTCGGGAGTGGTATGAGTACTGAGCAGATGTCTGGGGAAGTGTAAATAATGTACAGCAGTGCAGAAGTTTGTGTATTTTTATAAATGAGTGAAATATGTGATATTATAAGTGAATTATAGAAAGTGCTAAGATATGTCTTTTATAAGTTCTACAAGTGCATATAAGTAATTTATAGTAAGTGCAATACAGGAGTTGATACTGTTTATTGGATATTGGTTAGAAAATTATTGGATATACCTTGAGTTGGCCTACCTGTTACCTGAAAGAAAACCACTTGTGAGCGGGCCACAGTGAACAATACCTGCTTCACCATACCTAAATTATTTCACTCAATACTGAGAGGGATTGTGCCAAATATAAGCATCAGTGTATCTGTGATGTGAAGTACAAATAATGTTAGTTGTGTAAAACATTTATATGATTTTCACTATAACCCTGATTAGTACAAAGCGGTCTGATTTACAGTACAAATAATTACCTCATACTCTACGATCATGCGTGAAAGTGCAACAGCACTTACTTGTCAAAATACAGTTCTTTTTTTTTTTTTTTTTATAAATAACAGACCGGAGGAAGGAAAAACAAATGGGTAAAAAAAAAATAATAATCCATACACCAGATTACTGGTGTCCTCTGTTCATAAAATATCTGTAACAGTTAGACTTGAACAGTTGTGGGTTGAAATTTGGAGGAAAACAACTCTGGGGAAGCGAGTTCCAGAGAGATGCAGTTCGGGGAATGAAAGAATTCTGATAGGCGGAAGTTCTGCAATATGGTTGAGTGACATTCCAGTCATGAGCGCTACCAGATGCCCGTGTAGCACGAGGGAAGGCATAGAGAGGTGGCACCATGGACGCAACTTCGTCGGAGCATTTGCCAAAAAAATATCTGTAAAATAATGCAAGGTAGGCAACATTCCTCCTTACTTGCAGGGGAGGTAGTTTATATGTAATGGCAGGGTTGTTAATGATTCTAACAGCTTTATTCTGAATTTTGTCTAGTTGTCTTAATGCAACCTCTCCACAACCATTCCACAAGGGTGAGCAATATTCAAACTGAGAGCGCACATGACTCTTATATATTATAGCTAACTGCTCATCGGCGAAGAAGTTACGGACTCTGTACAATAATCCAAGTTTCTTTGAGGCGGTTTTAGCAATTGATCTGACATGAGAGGTCCAGCTGAGGGCACTGTTAAGTGAGACACAAAGAATTTCAATACTTTTGGAGATGGGAATATTACTAGCACTGAAGGTAATGTACGAATCTGGCAATATCTGTCTATTAGTAAACTGTATATATTTAGTTTTACTAACATTAAAAGAGACAAGGTTGTTTTGTCCCCATTCACTGATTATAGATAGATCTTGATTTATGGAGATGGCTGTGCTGAGTTGAGAGGTAGAGATATTAGACTTTGTAAATGATAGACTATGTGTGTGTGGATGAGCGAATGAGAAGACAAGTGTTGGATGCAAGGGTGTGGAGAGGGTGGGGGAATGGGGTCTCGGACCATCACTTAGTGATGGCCAAGGTAGAGCTGCAAAGAAAGTGGTTGAGGAGATGAAGGAGAAGACAGGAGGAAGCAACTCCTGTGAGAAGAGTGGAGAAATTGCAAGATAGTGAGAAAATGACAGAGTATAAGAGCATAGTGGAAGAAAGATTGGGAAGGTATGAGCTAGAGCAGATGGAAGGGGTGGAAGACGTATGTAAGATATTCACGGAAGAGATAAGCGCAGCGTGTGAGGCGGTTTGTGGAGTGAGGAGGAGATGCAAGGGTGTGCAAGGGACAGCATGGTGGAATGATGAGGTGAAACGAGCTGTGGAACAAAAGAAGAAGGCATATGGTGAATGGTTGGCGAGTAGAGGTAGGGGAGAAGATGAGAGAGAGAAGAGAGAGGTATATGTGAGCAGGGGAAGGGAGGTTAAGAGACTGGTGAAGGAGAGTAAGAAGAAAGTGGATGAAGAGTTTGGGAGGAATCTGAGTGTGAAATGGAGGGAGAGTAAGAAATTGTTTTGGAAGGAGGTAAAGAAAGTAAGGCAGTGTGAAAGGGGAAATAGTAGGGGAGTGAAAGATAAGAATAATAGATTGTTGGTGGAGAAGAGAGAGAAATTGAGGAGATGGAAGGAGCACTTTGAGGATTTGTTGAATGTAGAGAGTGAGAGCAGTGTGAGTATAAGTGGTTGGGGAATGGCTGGGAGAAGAAGAGATGAGAGGAGGGAGGAAGAGATCAGTAGGTCGGAAGTAGTGGAAGCGATGAAAAAGATTAAGCTGGGAAAGCCCCCAGGAATTGATGGAGTGTGTGGTGAAATGCTTAGGTATGGGGGTGAGATTGTTGTGGAGTGGATATGGAAGTTGTGTAGATTGGCTTCGGAAGAGGGAAGGGTTCCAGAGGACTGGAAATCGGGTATAATTGTTCCTCTGTACAAAGGAAAAGGGGAGAGAGAAGTATGTGGTAACCATAGGGGTATTTGCCTTCTTAGTGTGACTGGTAAAATATATGGTAGAATACTCATTGATAGGGTTAGGCATATGACAGAGGAGCTAGTTGGAGAAGAACAAGGGGGATTTAGGAAGGGAAAAGAGTGTGTAGATCAGATATTTGTTCTAAGATGTTTAGTGGAGAAGTATCTAGAGAAGGGAAGGAAAGTGTATGCTGCCTTCATGGACTTGGAGAAAGCTTATGACAGAATAGATAGGCAAGGTATGTGGAAGGTATTAAGAATATATGGAGTGGAGGGGAAATTGTTGAGTGCTGTGAAGAGTATGTGCGATGGAGCTAGGGCTACAGTGCGAGTGGATGGTGAGCTGAGTGAGTTCTTTGATCTCAATGTGGGACTGAAACAGGGTTGTGTGATGTCTCCATGGCTGTTTAATATATATATGGATGGGGTTGTAAAGGAGGTGCAAGGTAGGGCAGTGGATGTGGGGGTGGCCCTAATGAATGAGGGTGAGATTTGGAAGCTTCCGGTGTTGCTGTTTGCTGATGATACAGTATTATTGAGTGAAGATGAATGGGAGTTGCAAGGTTTGGTGAATGAATTTGGGACAGTGTGTAGGAGGAGGAAGCTGAAAGTTAATGTAAACAAAAGTAAACTTGTGGTGTTTGAGAGGAATGAAGTCACAGAGTGTGCAGTGAGGTTGGATGGTGAGGATATGGAGAATGTGAGTGCATTCAAGTACTTGGGTAGTGTGATGAGTAAGGATGGAACTTTGGGGGATGAAGTACGTGAAAGGGTACAGCAGGGAAGAAAGGTTGTTGGTACACTGAAAGCAGTGATGAGAAATAGGGAGGTGAGTATGGAAGTTAAGAAGTCACTGCATGATGGTATTGTGATCCCTACCCTGACGTATGGAAGCGAGGCGTGGATCTTGCAAGAGGGGAACAAGTCAAGAGTGAGAGCAGTGGAAATGAGGAGCATGTGGAGTGACGTGGAGGGACAGGTTGACGAATGAAGAAGTGAAGGAACGTTGTGGGGTAGATGTGGATGTGGTTGAAAAGATTAGGAGAAATACACTGAGGTGGTTTGGACATGTGGAGAGAATGGGGAATGAAAGACTGACTAAGAGGGTGTATGTAGGTGAGGTGGAGGGAGGGAGAGGGAGGGGTAGACCGAGGATGAGGTGGAGGGATGGAGTTGAGAGGTATATGAGGGAGGGGGGGGTGAGCTGGGGGGAGGGGAGTCAAATGGTGGGTGACAGAGTGACTTGGAGACGTTTTGTCTGTGGCCACCCTTTGCGGGATTAGGGCGTCGGGCTATAGATAGATAGATAGATAGTAAATGGATGTCTGAGTGTGAATGAACTATGTAGTGTTGAGTCATCTGCATATGAGTGAATGGAATTGTGAGTGACAGATAAGAGATCATTAATATGAACCAGATATAGGGTTGGCGCCAGAACTGATCCCTGCGGCACGCCGGCGTTAATTGAGTGGAAATTCGAATATACATCATCTACTTTTACTCTTATTTTCCTGTTACTAAGATAAGAAGAAATCAAAGGAACAAAAGACGTTAGTCCATAGCAAGGGAGTTTGGACAGCAGGGAACGGTGCCATACTCTGTTGAAAGCTTTAGAGATATCAAGAGCTACTGCATGAGTTTCTCCAAAAAGATCAATTGATTGATGGATGGTATGAGTTAAGAGATTGAGTATGTCAATGGTGGATCTTTGGTGGGGAAAACCGTATTGTCTATCACTAATTAAGTTGTTGGATTCAAGATGTTTAACAATATGCTTATTAATAAAAGTTTCAAATACCTTACCAAGAGATGTGACAGCTATTGGTCTGTAATTGGAGGGGTCAGACGAACTTCCTTTCTTCGGAACTGGGTGGATATTGGCTTCTTTCCATGAATTTGGGAATAAAGAAGTACATATGCATAGTCTGAATAATTTAGCTAGGACAGAGGCAAGTTCAGGGGAGCACTTTTTCAAAACAATTGGCGGAATTCCATCTGGGCCTGGAGCTTTGTTGGTAGGATGGATTTTACATACCTTGTCTGTATTTTAAATGGGGCAATTTCGGGAGAATCAAATTCCAGTACTGAGACATTCTGGCTGGTATCATCTATGGTAGAGTTATTTGTAATCGTGATGTAAAGTGCAGTTCTAAGTGTTTTAGTAAAGGAGAAATATGATTATTTACGGAAGAAGTGAGTACAGAAAAACTACGAGATATTTCTTTTCCCACACACCTACGGGGCTTAGTGGCATGGTGGTGTGGGCGGTAAATCCTTGGGTGAGCCACATGAACCGGGTGATGACTTATTTTCGTGGCGGTGAGTAAGGACTGGAAAAAAAATGAGTGGAATATTCCGCATTCCAAGGACGCACAGGCAGTGTTACAATCACCACTCCAGTCAGTGCTGCCAACGCTAGCCGGCCGGGCCAAGGCCATTGCCAGTGGCCCACGCTCGGAGCCGCGCGCCAAAACGTGAAAAATCACTCGTCTTCAACTCATCCTTACTCATCGGCGGGACCACCTAGAGACCTCGGGATACGTTCATTGGAAAGAGGAAGAGTTGTTGAGTCTTATGAACCTTCACTGAATTATCTAGCTATTATAGTTTGTCAGATATAAGGGTTAGAAGTAAGGGTATTTTTTCCAAAATCTCAGAAATCGCCCATAGGGAGAAGTGTGCAGCTGCCGGGAACCCCCCGGTGGCTAAGGGCTAAAGTAAGGAGTGTTGCCTCCCTTGCATTATTTTACAGGTGTTTTTATGACAGGTGCTCAGACGAAGTTGTGTCCATTGTGCCACCTCTCCGTGCCTTCCCTCTTGCTACACAGGCATCTGGCAGTGCTCATGACTGGAACATCACTCAGCCATATTGCAGAACTTCTGCTTATCAGAATTCTTTCATTCTCTGAACTGCATCTCTCTGGAACTTGCTTCACCAGAGTTGTTTTCCTCCAGACTTCAACCAACAGCAGTTCAAGTCTAACCATTACAGATATTTTATGAATGGAGGATGTTATGAGTCCATATTATAATTACAAATCATAATAGATAGATAGATAAATAGATAGATAGACAGCTCTATGTGAGCCTGGGAATGGGAAATGATCTTGATAGTTACACTGAAGAAAAGCTGACGACAGATTACGAAGTAGCCAGTCAGTTAGTTGTCAGCAATTCGCCAGGTGAACAAACCCTTGTTGACCATACACACACATACTCACACACAGGCTTCTAGAACTTTCCAATCACAGGGAACACACGTGATATGACTCCTGTTTCACCAGAATTTAGGAAAGAGAGATCAGAAGGAAGCTAGCCGTAGAACAGACAGGTCGCAGGGAGAAGGGCTTAGCAACTTGAGAGAGAGACAGAGAGAGCGAGACAGGGAGATAGCTCCCGGGACTCTACTTTATACTTCGCTCTGTGTGAGAGACTTGTTAATATTTCCAAGACAAATAAAAATAGTTCCATACTATTCTTTACCTCTCCTTGTCATTGAATGACAAATGGGAACTCAAGATTATCTACTTACAAAGCTACTCAAGTATAACAACCGCTCGTCCACAAGTCTAATATATATATAACTGCACTACAAGTAACTACAAAGTCTTTTATGACATTTGGTGGCAGCGAACGTATACGAACCTCGTCTACGAATCAACAGTGAATTCCTACAAAATATCAAGATTGAAAACAAAAAATTACCTCTCACAACCAACAACTCAACCAGCTCCTGAAAGTATTCTCTCCAACCAGCCCCTCCGTCTCCCCGATCATCACGCTGATTTAGAAGTGATCACACGACGCCTTGCAAGTAGTTTAACAAAGTACTGATACAAATAATCTTGAAATTTCTATGACGAACCAACAAACTACAACCATCTACAATCAACTACAAG
The DNA here is from genome assembly GCF_032717465.1 of Coenobita brevimanus. Lineage (NCBI taxonomy): Eukaryota > Metazoa > Arthropoda > Malacostraca > Decapoda > Coenobitidae > Coenobita > Coenobita brevimanus. Next base: position 11,106,018 of record NC_136985.1, read on the forward strand.
TAACAACTCTACGAGTCGTCTGTATAATCTTCTACACGCACCTACAAGTAGCGGCAGTCTTCATCCCACAACGAGTAAATCACAAGAGAAAAAGACCGAGAAAACATCGACAAAGAAATACAAAACAAACAAACGAAGAGTGAGACACGACTCATAACTCATAACCACCTGACCTCACCCTCCTCTCTCTGCTACATCCACCCAACCTCCACCGCTTACACAGGAGTGAAGAGGTCAAGACGACGAAGCAAATACCAAGTCCATATTCACAACTCATCTTACTCACTCGTCTTCACTCAAGTTACTCATCGCTACTCATTCACTCACCACAGCTACCAGTGTGGGAAGTCGACGTCATCATGCGTGCTTGCTGAAAAGACGCCACGTCAGTCAACTCACCACCTGCACCATCACTAACGCCATTCCCACCACGGTAAAAATTAGTGAGTTACATAGTTACTTCATTTATACAATACACAGTGATAGACAATAAGCTTCTGCACAAACATATAAAACGTGCTGTATAGGTACAGCTTAAATACATATACCTACTTCAGTTATCTGCATAACTCAAACACTAAATAATCACCAACAATAAATATTCTACACTATATATATTCATTCATTTATTATAACATTTATATACTACCAACGAGTGTTACCATTTATACCTACATAAAATACGTGTTGCATACATACAGCTATACATTATTACATCTACAAAGTAATAAAGAAAATATACCAACACAGTTACCCAGTGAGCGATTAAAAGAACTGTATTAAACATTTATTAATTAAAGCTACCTAGTGGAAACATATAAATTACGTTACAAGGTAAACTAGAGAAAAAAATGGCCAACACAAATGACGTTAGCAAGAGTGAACATGTTCCACACAGTCGTGAACAGAAAGATTTCCATACAATGCTGACACATATATTGCCCACGATAGGTACAAGTGAAGAACAAGTCAGTGTATATAGTTAATACTGTATATAGTGTTTATATATATTTTTTTATATAAAATAACAAAATATGGGGCTATATTATATCATTTTTAGTAATACCTGTGCAATATAAACTAAGCTTTAAAAAAGTATCCCAAGGAAATTAGCCAGTAATTGTGCAGCCATGAACAACATAGAAAAAGCGTTCACAAGCGAAGAAAAACAAACTATAGAATATCAATACATAAAAAAAAAAAAAGAAAGAAAGAAAGAATGAAAAAGTAAGAAAGAAAAAAGAGAAATAGAGTAAGATCACATAACAAACAAATGAAAATAAGTGTAAGTGTTACTACAAATGCCAAAATACCACATAAACTACAAACAAAAAAGCAAACGGCTGTCTCCACAAGCTAGTGGCATGGCACATCATATCATCGACCGCAGTATATGTCAGGACTGCAATTATTACAATTATGTAACTACAAACGATATGTAACAATTATGTAACGACAAACGATTGCATTATGTTACACTTGCTACAATTATGTAACTACAAACGATATGTAACAATTATGTAACGACAACCGATTGCATTATGTTACACTTGCTACAATTATGTAACTACAAACAATATGTACCATTTATGTAACAGTTGCATTAACAAGATGTAACTTTAACTACAATTATGTAACTACCAACGATATGTAACAATTATGTAACGACAAACGATTGCATTATGTTACACTTTGCCAATTCTGTAACAGTTGCATTAACAAGATGTAACTTTTATGTACTTTAACTACAATTATAAGGCCAAGACACTTGTGTAACAGTTGCATTAACAAAATGTAACTACAGTTATAAGGCCAACACAATTACGCATTACCACAATATTTTGTAACAATTCATAAAATGTTTCATTCATTCATTGCCAGACGCCATGTATCCCAAACGGGGTGGCCAAGGGCTTAGAGTTAATTGTTTTACAGGGAGGGGCACTAATCCTCCACCAACCCCACTTGACACGTAGGGATGCCAACAGCATCTGGTGTTCTCAGGCGGTCACCCATCCAAGTACTAACCAGACCCAACGTTGCTTAACTTCGCTGATCGGACGGGAAGTGGTGTACTCAACGTGGTATGGCCGTTACAATTATGTATTACCACAATGTTAGTACAATATTATAAGTCATACAACTATAGCACAATTCTGTATTACCAGTATCATCATACAAGTTAGGTGAAATATTAGATATTACTACAGTGATAACTCAATATGTAATGTATAACCTAGCAGTATTACCACTGCACAATTATATGCGTATGTCTGTTATACATACACATCTCACAAAATGTATACAACTTGTTTAAAATGTAATATTACTGAATAATCACCATTTACTATAAATATTATATGTATACAATATTATAATCAATATTATGTACTAATAGATTAGCATGTGTCAATGATAATTGCTGTCGGAGGTCCTTCAGCTGCGTGGACCGAGCATATGTTATGAGTCCATATTATAATTACAAATCATAATAGATAGATAGATAAATAGATAGATAGACAGCTCTATGCGAGCCTGGGAATGGGAATTGATCTTGAAAGTTACACTGAGGAAAAGCTGACGACAGATTACGAAGTAGCCAGTCAGTTAGTTGTCAGCAATTCGCCAGGTGAACAAAGCCTTGTTGACCATACACACACATACTCACACACAGGCTTCTAGAACTTTCCAGTCACAGGGAACACACGTGATACGACTCCTGTTTCACCAGAATTTAGGAAAGAGAGCTCAGAAGGAAGCTAGCCATAGAACAGACAGGTCGCAGGGAGAAGGGCTTAGCAACTTGAGAGAGAGACAGAGAGAGCGAGACAGGGAGATAGCTCCCGGGACTCTATACTTCGCTCTGTGTGAGAGACTTGTTAATATTTCCAAGACAAATAATAATAATTCCATACTATTCTTTACCTCTCCTTGTCATTGAATGACAAATGGGAACTCAAGATTATCTACTTACAAAGCTATTCAAGTATAACAACCGCTCGTCCACAAGTCTAATATATATATAACTCCACTACAAGTAACTACAAAGTCATTTATGACAAGGACACCAGTCATCTGCTGTATTGATTATTTTTTTTACTTATTTGTTTTTCCTTCATCTGTTTTGTCATTTAGAAAAAAAAAATATAATTTTCCTGTTACACTTAGAAGAAAAATGCCACTATGATTACCACACACTTCTTTTTCCTATTATTTCCTTATTGTGGGTTTCCCCATTTAGACTTTCTTCATTGCTTCCACCACTTCCAACCTACTGATCACTTCGTCCCTTACCTCCCTTCTCGTCCCAGGTACCCCCCAGCCACTTATACTCACACCAGTGTCATTCCCTCTGTTTAACAGTTCCTTAAAGTGTTCTCTCAATCTGTTCACTTTTTCTCCCTTCACCACTAGGAATCAGTCATTTTCTTCTTCTACTCCCCTACTTGCTTCTTTATCACTTTGTCTCTCCGTACCTCATTCCTAATTATCAAGGTATTTATTACAGTAAAGTAACCTCTTTGGTAAAAGGAAAAAATGTTTCCTTTGTATTATTGAGTAGTAAAGGAAACTTTCAGTGTTAAAACTCGGTTCTAGCTGTGAGACCATCTGATGGTAATGAACTGAGATATCAAAGTATGGATCTCATCCAGTACTGGAACCTAATTTGACATCCATTAACGTATTCATTCGTATTACCTTTATTATAGTGCTCTTTGCTACTAAGTTGTCCGTGAGCAGCATTGGAAAACAACTGCCTCGTAGCCAAGTTTCCAACACTGACCCAACCATCTGTACCGATTCCAACAGTCGATCTTTAGAATCTGTAATGAAATAGATAGATAGATAGATAGATAGGTAGATAGATAGATACACACAGACACACACATATAGATAGATAGATAGAGAGATCGAGAGAGAGATTCATATATAGATATAGATATAGATACGCACACACATATAGCTAGATAGATAGATAGACAGATAGATAGATAAACACCTACATGACCAGGAACATCTTTATAAATTGGTGACGTTTCGACAACTCATTTATCATTTTCAAACGTAGGGAAAATACAATAAAACCAAAGTAAACACCATGTCTATGGTAAAAATACAAACACAACATGATTATGATACCTAGGTTTGAAAATGACAAATGTGTTGTCAAACAGTTACCATTTTATTAAAGAGGTTCCTGATCACGCTGGAGTTTGTCTTCATATTAAGCCAACGCTTCCACCTTTGTGAATGTATATATCTATCTATATACCTAGGCTGCTTCCCCCAAGGAAAGGGAGGTAGCCGAGACAGGACGACTCACTCTCCATTTACTCATCCATTCAAACACATTCATTCGCATCTTAGCCCCAAATGGGAGAACGGACAGATCCTCACCGCACCACACTGCGCAATGCAATTAGTGACATATATATATATA